>NC_133136.1:35407045-35708583 GCF_048418815.1 Hemitrygon akajei
TTATCCATGGATGATTACAAGACTCTCAAAATAAAGAACAAGATTTACTCAGTGAATTTAGATGTAACAGGCTATACTGGAGAGAACATTCCAGTGAAAGGGGGCTGTATAGCGACCTTCAATTACAAGGGATGCCACCTAACGGCACAGCTACTGATTGTTGAAAAGCAAGTAGAGCCAATATTAGGTTTGAGTGCAAATGAAAAGCTCAACCTGGTAGAAAGATCTTTCACAGTGGCTTCACAGACCAAAGCTGACTCTACTTCATGCATGGAACTGTAAGCAGATGTCTTTGAAGGGTTCAGATGCTTACCTGACGTAACTCGAGAAACTTGTAACAGCATCAATAAAGGCTCCAGAGAGGTCATGGAAGAGAGGCTTAGGAACTCCACCTTCCATAGACATCCATACCAGCTACACCAGCATGACAATCAGGATGCCAGTGCTGAACAGAGTGATAATGATGAAGAAGTCGCCAGTCTTTGATTCAAAATCTGTCTCTCATCAACTTCTAGTTGAAGGCTGGAAATCGAAACTATCTCCACGATCTTCTCCGAGGTTGAAGATGAAAAATAAAAAAAAGAAGGTATGGAGACCACACAATACCAAAGGTCAGAACAACAGCAGGAGTTCACATTAACCAACAGGAGGAGTTTCTATCTATGACATGCGGTCAACAGCAGGAGCTCTGTGGATTGAGACAGACTCAGTTGGAACTTTTGCAAAGACTCACTGATCACATGAGTGTGGTTCAGGGCTCCATTGTGAAACATGTGATTATGGTTACACAGGAAGAACAGATAAGAATCTTGACAGTAGAATGTGAAAGAAATGAACATGTTGATAAGAATTCTCAAAAAGATACTAATATGAATACAGCAAGTGAAAGTAATACACCCGTGGAGACAACTATCAGACCAAAAAGGATCATCGAACTTCCTCAGACTGACTGACTAAGGGACTGTATCATTACAGTTGAAGTTAATGTAAATATCTTGGTTGGAAAGCATTATGTTACTTGCAGGTTTATGAGGACATAGTATTGTATCTGATTTTTCCTTAAAGGGGGATAATGTGTTATTATGTGTTTACATAATAAGAACTTCAGTTCCCAGTGTGCAGTGCAGGTGGTTCACCCGGAACTGGAAGTTACGTTGGGGAGCAGTTCACAAGCGTTCAGGTCAATCTGAAGCCATGAGGTGGGCACACATGTTTGTGTGGAGCTGAGGCCATTTACTGTAAATAAAAAAGTGTTAGTCTTTCTCACACAAGTTTGTCTTTGATCAAGAACAAACTTAACAAAAACTAAATTGCAAAAATGTCTTAAAGAACTGTGAAAGCCTCACAATGTTGCATCTTTACAACTTTGGTACAAGCATTGAACAGAGAAGACTAACTGTATAATTCTAAATATTTGGAACAATTTAATTCAAAATTCATGATGGAAAAGTAAACATAGCATGGAGAAACTCTTCAGATAATTTTCCCTTATGTATACAGATATATGTATATTAAAAAAAAACTTTAAAAATTCTACTCATTTCTACAACAGCAAGATGAAAACTAAATATCCGTAAGCTAAATAACCCACCCTGCCGAAGGGTTTTGGCCCAGAACGTTGACTGTACTTTTTTCTATAGATGCTACCTGACCTGCTGAGTTTTTCCAGCATTTTGTGTGTGTTAACTAAATATCCATGATGAATCGAATTGAAAAAAATGATTAATCTTCAAAGCATTTGGAATTTAGTTGAAAATGATGAAATCAAATCTAAAAGATAGCTCTGCATATACATAATCTTATTGGGATCTGAAAAGCAAAAGAATGATGGAAATATTTAAAATATGAAGGGGAATTTTAATAGACATGCACTTGATATATAGGCCATTAAAATCATTTGAGATTACTAGTGCCTCTCCTGAGTTAACTGTTAGGAATTTTAACCAGATCAACAGAACAGCGTGCAACATTTATCCATCTTTATTGTAGTGTTTGACTCTATTTAGCAGGAATTAAATGAATAATTAATTGATATTTAAATAGAGATGAGAATACTGGTCATGCAAATGGTAATTCATTTCGTAAGCTCCCCTCCGAGTTCGTCCTTACATATGCCAATGCAAGCAGGAATTGATAACTTGATTTCTAGTTGCCATCCCCATGATCAGAGAAAAAAGCTACACAATTTCCAAAGTGTTAATTAGAACGAAAAGACCTTAACTTACCTTGCAGGCCTAGGACCAGCAGAATGCTCCATCATTCCGATAAAGGAGGAAAGGTTTCATGACCACAGATTCATTGGATGAACCAGAATCAGGTTTATTGTCACTGACATATGTCATAAAATTTGTTATTTTGTGGCACCAGTGCCGTGCAAGAGATTAAAAAAATTACTATGAGCTACAGAAATAAATAAGTAGTGAAAAAGATGAATAACAAGGATGTGTTCGTGGGTTCATGGAAAGGTTAGATATTTCACAGCGGAGGGGAAGAACCTGTTCTTAAGATGATGATCAGATAAATGATTCCACTGCTTATCTTATCCCAGTGAACAACATCCAGTAGTTCTGACTTTACTTCATTTGGAATAGGTAAGCTATTATGAGTTATACAAAACCTGGCAATTAAAAATATATTTTATGTCCTTACAGAAACTGTAAGCAGAAGTGTAATTTTTTTAAAAAATAAACTCGACTGCAATTAGAATTAGGTGGATAATCTCTACTAATAAATAAATACTTCATGTGTTCAACTTCACAAATCAGTTCTAATATTTGGCTAGACATTAGTTTGATTCTTTCAGCTGATGCTCAGTTAACTAGGTAGTAATGTTGCAGTGTATAATCCATTAGGAACTACTTCGTTGATGTTTGATATTCATTTTGACTGTGATCAATTCACCTTAATCAATAGATTTTTTGTGTGTATATGTAAAAATACTTGATAAATAATCAAGTGATTCACAAATACAAAAATCTTCATTAATTGAAGAGGTGTAGCAATGATGGTTCAAATGAATGATGATTGGAAGGTAATAGTCACTTTGGTTTGTACTCTGCACAATGCACTCACTGTGTGATTATTGCAACAACGGATCACACTTGCTATCAAGGGTTTTTGCAGTCAGCATCTCCATAAACTCACTTTATTTTTTTCCCAGAAAATGTTAGATAGAAAATCTTTTGTAATTTTTTACATCAATAACATGAATGTATGTGGTAAAAATCCATGATATTGTGTGACAGCTATGATAGAAAACTACCAGAATTGCCATGGAAACAAATGAAAAGAATACCAAAGGGAACATTTAGATAAATTAAATGCAAGATAATAGAAAGATGGTAGCAGTGCACAGGCTAATAATTGAATAGGGAAAATCTTTTGAAGAGCTAACAAGGCAAAGTCAACTGAAGAAAAAGAAAGATATGGGGAGTCTATATTAATACTAAATTAAGTTATTTTAAGTGATTTTCACTTTTGTTTCTTCTTTTCCCCAAGTAAAAGGAAGAGCTCAGCAGTAGTTGCCGTACCTTTCTAATGTGAGCTAAGTCCACATCAGCAATCTATTCAATAGTAGACAGCAAAATGGTGCACAATCTGTGTCAGGGTTTTAAATGGTAAAAAGTTAAAAAGATGATCTAGTGCTTTCCGGCGTATATGATGAATAAGTTCTTCTCAGGCCTCCAGCCGGGTACAGATATCAATTTTAACCGGCACTTCGCTGATAACCTCTGCCACTTTTATCAGGGATGATGCCTAGGCATGTCTAGTCCAGTGGTATATATACACCCATCACCCATCCCTCTTGATTGGTTAGTCCTCATCCAATTAAGCGACTGCTGTCCTGCCTTGTTTACAATCGAATTCCAGTTCTTCCTTAGAGTGAGGACTTCATCTTTGATAAAATTGTTTATCTCTATTTTTGTTTCAATGTCTTCCTTCACCCAGTAGTCTCCAAAGCCATTGGTGCAGCACAGTAGTTTTGTGCTGTCAAACTCAATCCTATGGCCACAGTGAATGCAATGTTCTGCTGCTGCCGATCTCTCTGAGTAACCCAAACAGATACACCTCCTGTGCTCCTTGATGTGGGTTTCTACCATGTGTTCTATCTGGCCAATATATGCTGCTAAGCATTCACAAGGAATCCTATAAATGGCAGCCGTCCTGAGTCCCAGGTATCTTTGACCCATGTAAGCTGTGATCTGAGGTTCCTTACGGGTTTGTGGGTAGTCTTAGTCTGGTATTTCTTCCGTATCCTGGTGATCCTTCCAGAAACCATGGAGATATAGGAAAGACAGGTGATAGTGATGGCTTCCTCCTTGTTTTTAGGTTTCCTGGTTTTTCCATTGGCCGTTTTAAGGGCCCAAATGATTTCCTTCACCTTGTAGCCATTCTGTAGGTTTGTCATGTGTCATAATCTTATTTCCTCTTGGAGACTCTCTGGGTCTGAAATAGTTCTTGCATAGTTAATCAAAGTAGAAAGAACCAGTCTATGTTGGGAGCCGAGATGGTGGCTGTTATAGTTGAGATATGTCCGTGTGACGGGTTTCCAATAAATACCATGCCCAAGGGTGCTGTTCAGCTTTTGTCATATTAGAATGTCCAGGAACAGGAGGCAACCATTCTTCTCCATCTCCATCGTAAATTGAATATTTGGATATAAGCTAATCAGATGGTTGTGAAACCATTGGAGCCCCTGGAATCCACGAGTCCACACTATGAAAGAGTTAGCAACATATCTGAAGAAGCATCTGGGGTGTAAGAGCAATGAACTCTGTGTCCTCTCCTGAAAGTCCTCTATGTAGAAATTAGCAATAGCTGGTGACAGATTTACCAAAATTCTCTGGACTCTGTGCAGGTCCCGGCAAATTGGAAGACAGTGAATGTCATGCCACTGTTCAAAAAAGATTGCAAATGTCACTGAACTCTTAATGAAAGGAGGAAGGCAAGAGAAAGGAAATTATAGGTCAGTTAGCCTAACTTCAGTGTTGGGAAAGTGTTGGAGTCTATTATTAAGGACTATTATTTGGGGTACTTGGAGACTAATGATAAAATAAGTCAAAGTTAGCATGGTTTCTGTAAAGGGAAATCTTGCCTGACAAATCTGTTAGTTCTTCGAGGAAGTAATAAGCAGACTGAACAAAGCAAAGGCAGTGGATATCAGTTACTTAGATTTTCAGAAGCTATTTGATAAGGTGCCACACATGAGGCTGTTTAACAAGAAAAAATCTATGGCATTACAGGATAGATACTGGCATGGCTGACAGGCAAGAGACAGCAGGTGAGAATAAAAGAGGCCTTTTCTGGTTGGCTGCCAGTGAGTAGCGGTGTTTCTCAGTGGTCAGTATTGGGACCACTACTTTTCATATTGTTTGTCAATGATTTGGATGATACAATTGATAGCTTTGTGGCAAAGTTTGAAGATGTGTGAGGAAATGAGTTTATCCTGAGGATAAAGGTATAGGGAGAACTTGAAAACTCTATACAGAGAGCCTCAGAGGGCCTGCATAAACTCTGATTGTTGGATTTGTGAAGGAACATTTCTATTCACTGTGCCATGATGTCACTCACCTTCTTGAATATATTTAATGATTTGGCATCAGCCGTGTTTTGCAATCAAGAATTTCACAGCTTTACCATTCTTTGAGTGTGAAAGTATCTCTTCAACTTAGTTCTAAATGGATTGCTCCATATTCTTTGGGTTGGGCCATCAATTTCTGGACTTTTCCATCAATGGGAATATATATCCAGCATCCACTCTATCCATTCAGTTCAGATTTTATGAGTTTCAATATGACACACACTTATTTTTTTAGACTTTACCAAATATCACCCCACTCACATCTGTCTCTCTTCCTATATCAGCCCTCCCAGGACAGGAATCAGTCTTGTGAACATTCACACTGCACTCCTTACTCAGCAAGAACATCCTTCCTACCTAAACAGACCAAAACTAGTCATGATACTCAGTGAGTAGAATCACCGTTGTTTTAGATATCCCTTTTTTGTGCTCAAATCATCACACAATGAAGGGCAACATGTGATTTACATTCTTAACTGCCTTGTGCACCTGTCTTCTTTCTTTCACTGATGATTGTGCTTAGCCCCCTGCTCTAGTTATGACTGTGAGCACAGCTCCAATGTCATATTTAAGTTTGCCAGCAACCCCATTGTCATTGTCTGAAATAAAGGTGGTGATGAATCAGCATGTAGAAGGGAGACTGGCTGAGTGGTGTCATAACAACACCACTCAGTGACAGGAAGACCAAAGAGATGATTATTGACTTCAGGAGGAAGAAAACTGAAGGTCCATGAGCCAGTCATCATTGGTGAATCAGAGGTGGAATGTGTTAACAACTTTAAATTCCGCATCTTTATTATTTCAGAGGATCAGTCATGGGCACAGCACGTAAGTACAATTATGAAGAAAGCACAGCAGCACCTTTACTTCCTTAGAAGTTTGTGAAGATTCCGAATAACACCAAAAATTTTAACAAACTACCCGGCATCATGTTTACAAATGTGCAGTCACTAGAGAACAAAACTGAGGACCTGAGGGAAAGATATCTGTATCAGACGGAAATAAGAAATTGTTGTGTTCTATGTTTATCAGAGACATAGCTTACTACCAGAAAGCCAGATACAGAGAACAGACCTGAAGGCTTCTCAGTTCACTGGATGGACTAAACCGCTGATCCGGAAAAGGCTAAAGGGGAAGATATGTGTTTCACGATAAACTCTTGGTGGTGATTTTTTGTGGTGGCTTTGTCAAACTCGTGTTCCCCCAATACTGAACACCTAACAATCAAATGCCATCCATTCTATTTACCTCAGGAGTGCTCATCTCTGATCCTCACCACAGTTTATCTACCACCAGTGGCTGACTATAATCTAGAGTTTGAGATACTGCATGATGCCATCTTCAAACAAGAAACAGTCCATCCCAATGCATTTCAAATAATAGTTGGGGACTTCAAACAGACTTGCTTGAAGAAATACCTGCCCAATTACCATCAGCATATAACCTGTAGCTCTACAAGACCCTATACACTAGACCACTGTTATAATAAGATAAGGGATGCCTACCGTTCTATGCCCAGATCGTGTTTTGTGAAATCTGATCACTTGGCTGTATTATACTTACCTGCATACAGGCAGAAGCTAAAGAGCAAGGCTCCAGGGATTAGGCCATCAATGAGGTGATTGCAAGAGGCAGAGGAGCAACTATGGGATTTCTTCATGTTGGGGGACTGGGCCGTGTTCAAGGACCCATCTGTGGATCTAAAGGAATACACCATGGTTACCACAGACTTTATAAAAACAGTTGTAGATGAGTGTCTTCCTACGAAATCATTCAGTCTTCTCCAACCCGAAGCCCTGGATGAACTATGAGACCCACAATCTGCTGAAGGTCAGATCAGAGGTATTCAAGTCTGATGACCAAGAAAGTTACAAGATGTTCAGGCATGATCTCTGGAAACCCATCTCATGGGCAAAGTGGCAATTCCAGACTAAACTTGAATCAACAAAGGATGCTTAACATTTGTGGCAGGGCTTGAATACTATCACTTCTTATAAAGTAAAATCAAGCGCCAAAGGCAACAACAGGGCTTCACTTCCAAATGAATTCAATGCCTTCTATGCTTGCTTTGATCATCAAACCATGGAAGAAACGTCACAAACTCCCACAGCCCCTGATGATCATGTGATTACAATCTCTGAGGCCGATGTGTGGGTAGCCTTCAGAATGGTGAACCCATGAAAAGCACCTGTCCAGACGGGGTACCTGTCCCAGTACTTAAGACTTATGCTGATCAACTGGGTGGAGCGTTCACTAAGATCTTTATCCTCTTGCTTCAGCAAGCTGAGGCACCAACCTGCTTCAAGCAGGCTTCACTTATAGTTGTACCTTAGAAGAACATGGTAACCTGCCTCAATGATTATCATCCAGTAGCACTTACATCCACAGTGATGAAGTGTTTTAAGAGGTTGGTGATGAAATATATGATGAGCTGCCTGAGAAGTGACTTGGATCTGCTCCAATTTGCCTGCCAGTGCAACAGATCCAAGCAGATGTCATCTCATTGGCTCTTCACTGTTGGAACATCTGGATAGCAAAAATGCATACATCAGGATGCTCTTCATTGATTGCAGCTTGGCATTCAAAACCATTAAAAAGCTTCAGGACCTTGACCTCAATACTACCTTAAACAATTGGTTCCTTGATTTCCTCACTTGCAGACCCCAGCTGGTTTGGATTGACAACAATCTCTCCTTCACAATTTCCATCAGCACAGGTATGCTTGCAAGAGAATGAATCTCAGAGTTGCATATGGTGACAAATATGTACTTTATCATTGAAAATGCTCAGGTTCCGTCAGCTGTGAAAGTCTAGGGAAGATAATATCCGGCCCCAGCAAATGTGTGAGATTGAGGTGCAAGCCTACCCCAAAACCTTCTGTTCGTGTGGATGCTGTGTGATTCGTTACCCCGTTACAAATAAGTACCATGAAATAACAGACAGTACACTGCATACAATTAAACTATTTAGCTTTATAATTCTTAATTCAACTAAAGGGTTAGTAAATAAAAAGCAAAAAAAAGAAAATAGTCCATTTTAATGAAACAGTCTAATATGCACGAGTTGGAGCTCATGGTTTCCCCTTCACCGATAGTCCTTCGATCTCCCCAGGCTTGGTCAAATCATGGCCCCACTCTGGGTCGAGTCATATGACTTCTTCTCTCTGGTGTCTTCTCCCTTCATCTCCCGCTGAACAAAAGACCCAGCTCACCCTGGTGCTAGGCACACAACACAGCTCACATTTCAAAGCACCCGTTATTTCTAACCATAACACAAATGCTGCTTCTACAGAAAGATCATTATGTTACCAGTGAAACCTTTCCCATGGTGTTACACTCTCTCCCCTCACCAAAATTAGTCATATCCTCATGACATTGAGATAAATTTGCCACTCCTTCATACAAAGCACGAAGTCCAACCCAGGTAAAAATAGCAGTGACATAGCTCTGTTCTTCCAGTGCTGCATAGGCCAGCCTATGTGGGGATCTCCTGATTCTTTGAGACCTCCTTACCCTGTCAACTACTTCTTCAAGTTCAAACACTCCTTGAGATACTTCTGGTCTAGGTGGTGAGGCCTCCTGCAACTCGGATCCCTCTGCCACTTGCCTGAGCACCACTTCATCCCCTTCATGGTCCCACTGAAACCCAGACTGTCCACAGATAGTCCCCCCGATTTCACCTGACTCAGCTTGAGAAGGGTTGGGAATCTCTTCCTCAATCAATGGAAAGTTAGCAAAAGACAGTGTATACCACGCCCCCATTTCCTCATCCTCCGAGTCCATATCCCATTCAAGGATGGGGGCCAGTCTAATCTCTCCTGCTGTTGGTCCTCCAGTTGCTCCGTGTCACTTCAGAGTCCTCTTACTCGGTGTAGGCTCCAGGTTGGGCTCTGGGTCAACCCGCGCCTCTTGTCCCAGAGTCAGAAGGTGGTTCCAATGGAGTATCTTGACAGGCCCATTCCCATCTTCTGGTTTCATCCAGAAAACCGGTATGTTTGGCATCTGACTCTCCACTACATAAGGTGTAGCCGCCCAGTGGTCAGCCAAATTATGCTTCCCAGGTAGCCCCAAATTCCTCATGAGGACTCGGTCTCCTGGCAGGAGTTGGGAGAACCTAACATTTTGTTCATACCTCCTCTTATTTCCTTGACTCTGCTTGGTAGCCGTGACCCCAACTAATTTATAAGCCCTTTTCAGCTCTCTTCTCATATAAGACACATACTTCAGTTAAGTCTTTGGGGGTAAGTCACCCTCATCAGTCCCAAAACAAAGGTCGATGGGCAACCTTGCCTCATGCCCAAACATTAGATAACATGGTGAATACCGGGCTGCTTTGTTTTGTGTACAGTTGTAGCAGTGGTCCAGGCATCCAATATGTTGACTCCATTTGTTCTTCTTGCTGATTTCTAAGGTTCTGAGCATGTTTAGGAAGGTCCAATTAAACCTCTCGGGTTCGGGATCACCCTGCAGGTGATAAGGGGTAGTCCTCGACTTCTCAACTCCAAGTATGCTCAATAACTCATGTACAAGCCTACTCTCGAAATCCTCTCCCCAATCATCATGTATCCACCTGGGGAGGTCATAATAAATGAAATACTTCTCCCATAACACTTCAGCCACAGTAGACACCCACTGATCCTTAGTAGGGAAAGCTTGCGCATATCTGGTATAGTGATTCGTGATGACTAAGACATTCGCCATGTTGCTGGCAACTGGCTCTATCGACAGTAAATCCATACACACCAGGTCAAGGGGCCCTGCACACTGCAAATGGGAAAATGGAACGGCCCTCGTAGGCACTGTCTTCCTCTGTATGCTTCGAAAGCACGACTTGCAGTACTCTTCAACATCCGGCTTCATTCGGGGTCAGTAGAACCGATCTCTGAGCAATCCATAGGTCTTTTCAACACAGAAAATGTCCAGAATCATCATGAAGTGACTTCAACACAATCCTCCGATACTTCTCAGGCAGAACCAGCTAGGAATGTCGAAGCCGGCCCAGAGACAATGTGACCCAGTATAGGATCTGGTTCCACAACTCCAATCTGGGCCATTCTCTCAGTAATGCTGGCACCACAGCGTGTTTCATGACTCCCTTTTTGATCGCTGACCAAATGGTACCAATGCCCAGGTCATCTCGTTGAGCAGCTGACACTTCCCCAGGACTCAATTCTGGTAACTGGTTTGTCTTCAGAGCAAACACGAGGAAATCTGCAGATGCTGGAAATTCAAACAACACACACAAAATGCTGGTGGAACACAGCAAGCCAGGCAGCATCTATAAGCTATCTTCGTCAGGACGAAGGGTCTCGGCCCAAAACTTCGACCGTGCTTCTCCTTATAGATGCTGCTTGGCCTGCTGTGTTCCACCAGCAATTTGTGTGTGTTGTTTGTCTTCAGAGCAGTCAGGTTACAGTAAACTTGGGGAATGGCGTCATCAGAAGCTCCCAGTTGATCTGCTCAATCCTGCCCTTGCCTTCCCTCTCCCTTCACCGTGATGGAAAACTGACACATGGCCTTCATTCCCAGGGCAGGAATGCTCTTCCACTCTTCATCCCTGTCCAGCCCTTCATGCGCACGTCGGGACAAAGCATCAGCATCAATGTTCCTACTTCCCGGCCAGTACTTCAGGCTGAAATCATAGGCAGTCAATGCCACCAACCACCGATGGCCTGTGGCATCCAATTTCGCCGAGGTCAGGATATAAGCTAGGGGATTGTTGGCCGTCCTCACCTCAAACTTGGCACCATAGAGGTAGTCACTCAACTTATTCACCACAGCCCATTTCAATGCCAGGAACTCTAACTTGTTTTTCTCTGGGCAACAGACTCTGGCTGACAAATGCAACAGGTCTCAACCCAATGCCCTGATCCTGATACAGGACACCCTATAAGCTCTATCTGCTGGCATCTGTATGCAGTAAATATGAAATTCAAGGGTCTGCAAAAGCCTGCACAGGCACCTGTGTCAGCAGCTCCTTCAGTGACTGAAAGGCCTCTTCACATTTCGCATCCCACCTCACTGCAAAAGGCTCTGAAGGGCTAAGATACTCTTTACCCTCCTTTCCCTTTGCCCTCCTCCCTTTCTTCCCCATGAGAGGGTAACCACACAGAAGTTGATTTAAAGGGTGACTCACTTTTGCATAGCCCTTCAGGAGCCTCCAATAATACCCACAGAACCCAAGGAATGAGCACCAAGCACCCACAGTCTGGGGCCTTGGCCATGTGGTCATTGCCTCTATCTTAGATGGATCTGTAGCTACTCCAACTTGAGACTATGTGCCCAACATTGCCAACAGACGTCTTGCAGAACTGGCACTTGTCCAGGCAAAGTTTTAACCCTTCAGCTTTCAGGCAGCCCAGCACTTTCAGTAGCCTCATTTCATGTTCCTCCAGGGTGGACCCAAACACTATGAGGTCATCCAGATACACCAATACCTCAAGCAACTTCATATCTCCCACTGTTTTCTCCATGACCCACTGGAAGGTCACAGGGGCTCCCAATATGCCCTGGGGCATCATGTTGGACTGAAAGAATCCCAGTGGACATATAAATGCCATCTTCTCTTTGTCAGCCTCACTCATGGGAATCTGGTAATATCCACTCCTCAAGTCCAGCACACTGAACCACTTCACATCACTCAGATAGTCCACCACATCTTCAATTCTCGGGACCATGTATTGTTCAGAGTCCTATAGTCCAAACACATCCATAACTTCCCATTCTTCTTCCTGGTCACTACTACTGGGGACGCATAGGGGCTTCTGGACTCAGCGATGATCCCAGCTTCCTTCAACTTACACAAATCCTGCCGAACGTCTTCCACCTCTGCAGGGGCCAGTTGCCGCCATCTTTCTCTATCTGGGGCTGTATTTGGTCACCCAGATAGTGTGGCGAGTGTTCTTGGAACAACCCACATCAAACTCGTCTGGAAAAGACACCTTCCAGTTTCAACATTTTCTCTATCAATCTCCTCTTCCAACCTGCAGATACCGGGAGTCCCCAAAGTTGAATGACTCAGTGGTCAACTTTCCCCCTTTCACGGATAATTTCTCCATGGCTTGTTTTGCAGGGACACTAGACATTACTGTCACCAGAAGGAGATGCCCCAGGGGTTCCCCCGCTTGAAGGTGACCTCCCCCTTCGTAGTGTTCCTGACAATCACTGCCATTCTGTTTGCCTGTACAACTGAGGGCTTCTGCAGTTTCTGCCTCACCAGTACCCCAGCAGGCAGGCTCGACTCCTCTTTGTGGTCTTCCAGAGCCAAGAGGGCCTTGATCTCAGACATTCCAGGAAATTTGGGGTTTCCCATCACTCTTGCTACTTCTCAGGACGTGACATGATTGGCTTTCACTGGGTAAACCACACAGTCCCTCGTCTAGGCTCATTATCTGCCCCAGTGCAGCCACAGACCTCCTTGAAAGCAGCTCGAAACACCGGGTGAATGGACAATGTCTTCAGAAAGCTCTCTCCAGTTCACTCCTTGCAGGCTCCCATTAGCATCCTCACAATAGGAGTATTTGTCCCCACAAGAATTGAAACACCACCCTTCTCAACAGGGTCAGGACAAACCAGTGCTAATGTATCAAGGGCCTCAGTCACTCCCACATCGGCCTCCGAAAACTCCAGCTTCAACGACATCATACGGATAATCACTGCATTAAGACCCCAGATCTCTAGCGCACTGAGTGGTGTCAATGGTAAATGTGTTAAATACTGGTTGTAAAATTAATGGTACAGCAAAGTGACCTGCAACCCTGTGTCAAGTATGGCTCTAGCATAAATACCCTCTGTCTGTAGCAATACACTGGAGCTTGGTCCCTGGGGCTCACTCTCTGAGGGGTTTCCTGCCTGAAGTGTCCCTCTTTACCACAGTTATAACAGACAATATTGGCCAATCCCCTTCTCGCGGGACCCTGGCTGCTAGCAGCCCTCTGTATCGTCCTTCCCCTTAGAGGGTCCGCCTCCTATATCAGCTCCATCAAACGGGGGTGGGGGGCACACCTACTGATAACAACCAGGACATCTCAGTTCTCAACTCTGCCATGTTCTCCACGGGGTGGGCTATCCGTGGTCACTTCAACACAGGGAACCACTATCGAGAATAATACCCTGCTGACGGAGGACTCCTGCGCCTCCGGCGTATTCTCCTCCTCTCGTACTTCTCTGATCAGCTAAACAAATGAGGGAGGGGGCATGTCTTACAAGACAGCCGGAGACCCCAAGCGATCTGGTTCTGGGACTTGTCACCTTTTGCTATTTAGTCCATTCTTAACTGATCCACCTCAGCCGTCTGAATGGCCCCTCTACGCCGAAAGAAATTTAGCTGCCTCTCCAGCAGACAAACGTAGGCGGAAAGCTTCTCTCCCTCCTACTGACACATGTTCTGAAACCCTGTCATGAGCTCTATTGGGCTTCCTGTCACACCAAACACCTTTTCTAGTGCTGGCATGTAGGCTGCAGAAGTGGCAAGGGGGTTCTGTGCATTTATGGCTCTCACTATGTCAGCAGCAACCAATTGCTGTCGTCTTATGTCATCAGAGCATTGCCACTCATCTAACTTCTGAGAGATCTGCTCCACCCAAGTCTCATACTTCTCTTCCCCTTTAGGGGTGGGCTTCGTTCCTGAGAACAGGCCATTCATATGATAGCTGGGTCTTTGAACCTGGGCATTTTTCCATGTACTCGCCAGAGAGGTAAGGGCTGCTACCAACTCAGAATTCTCACTCCTCGCTGGGGGACTCATTAGACATTCTAAATCAGACGAGTGCTTCCCCTCGCTCCGCAGAAACGGGAGCACCCTGTCTTTGAAGTTTCCGCCCCCAGCTACAGTGGACTCGGTTTGCGATCCGGCACGCTCGCCTACACTCACCTCTTCCCGGAAAGTATGGACAGCCCACAGCTCCCCTCTCCTGGGGCCCCAATAGTACCAGGCAGATCCACTGCTGTTACGTCAATGCTAGTCTGAACTAAAACAAAGTCTTTGCCCGCCATTTTATCAAACCTCCGCTCCACAATCGTAACTGTTCCTTCAGCTTTAACAGTACTTAAAATTCAAATTAACAATTCATCAAGGATACAAATGTCTACCTCACTCAACACACACGCATTTGTTACCAATAACTCAGTGGATTTGTACCACCGCTCAACCCTGGTAGCATCCTTAACCAAGTGCCGTATTCACTCTGCTGGACAATAGCTTAGCACATTCTTAAACACACAACCCACTGGATCAATGCTCAGGGCAACCTCACACCAGCCAACAAAATCAATCCCAGACACTACCCCCACTACATTAGTAGTGAAACCTTTTCCAGGGTGTTACATAATAAATTTACTTTGAACTTTGAGATGTAAAAAATATATTGACCAGTTGCATCACAACCAGGTATAGAAACACCAATGCCATTGAATGAAAAATCCTACAGAAAGCAATGGATACGGCCCAGTCCATCATGAATAAAGCCCTCCCCACCACTGAGCACATCCGCATGGTGTTGTCAAAGGGAAGAAGCATCCTTCAGGAAGGACATCCGCAACCCTGACGATGCTGTCTTCTCACTGGTGCCATCAGGAAGAAGGTACAGGATTCTCAGCACCCACACCACCAGGTTCAGGAACAGCACTGTTTTTGTGCACTTTATGCAGTCCAGTGTAGGTCTGTAGTCTAGTGTAGCTTTCTCTGTGTTTTTTTTAATTACATAGTTCAGTCTAGTTTTTTGTACCGTGTCATGTAACACCATGGTCCTGAAAAACATTGTCTCATTTTTACTATGCACTGTACCAGCAGTTATGGTCGAAATGACAATAAAAGTTGACTTGACTTGACTTGACTTGAGCTATTACCCCTCAACTATCAGGCTTTTGAAGCAGTGAGGATCACTTCACTCAGATGCACTCACCCCATCTCACCCATCAGCTGTTTCCTCACCCTATGGACTCACTTTCAAGGACTCTTCATCTCATGTTCTCGATATTAATTTTTTATTATTCTTTCTTTTTGTTTTGTATTTGCACAATTTGTTGCCTGTTGCATATCGGTTGTTTGTCCGTTCTGACGAGTCCGATCTTTCACTGATTCAATTATGTTTCATGGGTTTACTATGTATGCCTGCAAGAAAATTTGTATATAGTGGCATAATGTAGTTGATAAGAAATTTACTTTGAACTTTGGGCTTTGAAACATGCCCAGATCTCATTGCACCCATCCTCCTTTCTTAATCAGTTGCTGTTCAAATAAAAATCTACCTCCCTGCTTTGTCTTGAAAGTGGATAACCTAACATCATACTGTATCTGCCATACATCTACCACTCACTGACCCTTTTTGAATCACAATGCAGATTCTCTTCATATTCCTCATATTCACTCTCTCACCTAGCTTTGTACTGCCTGCAACCTTGGAAATAATACAATTAACTTCCTCATCTATATTAGTAACCATATTATGAATAGCTTGATTCAGTCAAATACTGAACTCTACAGTAACCACTAGTTACTATCTGTTACTCAGAAAAGGACCTGCTTATTCTTACTGTTCATTTCCAGTCTGGCAGCCAGTTCTCTGTCAGTGTCAGTATAAACTCCCCTGGTCACATTTAATTTCATTATGAACACTGTCCTCTTCTCTAGGACGTTGATGAATGTTTTCAGAATATCTAAATATGGCACTTCATTTGGTTCTCCCCCATTCACTCTATCCTACCTCAAAACATTCCAGTAAAATTGACAAGCATAATTTCCCTTGTTAAATTCACAAATTGGATCAATACTGTCACTGTTTGTCAAATGCTCTGTGATTGTATATTTAAAAATGAGCTGCTATTTAAAAAATGGATTCCCGACTATTGGTTCCAGATACGAGGCTAATTTTCCCATAATTACCTGATTTCTTTTTCCCTTATTAACTACTCTATAATTAGAGCTGATCCAGATCTTGCAACAAGAGTCCTTGACAAGAGTAGTCTGAACCCAAATGCTGGAGTACCAGAACCAAGGATCAAGACATGGTATCAAACTTGATCGAGAACTGAGCAGAAAATAAATATGAGGTGATATTACTAGTAGGCCTATGATTAAGCACTGAACCTTAATTCAGGTGCTCTTTAAATTCTCGATTCATGGCGCCAAAAACATTATTCCCAATTAGTGGGACCATCCTGAACTCTTAAAGCGGTTGAGCCAGCTATCCATTCTCTTGAACGTTAGAGCATCAAATTCCTGGAAGCTGGCGTGGTTGGGAGCGTCTCATAATAGAATATTGGCAAATGACAACCAATATACCTAGTATTTTTAAGGCCAGCTCCTTTAATACTCTAGGACATTGACCATTGGCATTGGTAATGATTGGTCTTCAATCCCATCAATTTCTGCAACATCTTTTCCTTACTAATATTGCATTTCTTCACAACCTTCCTTTCACTCGGCTGCCAGTTCCTTAGCATCCCTGGCAGAATATTGTGGCAGACAAAATCAAAGTGTTTGTTCTGTCATCTTCCTGTTCCCTATAATAAATTCTCTTCTCTCTGGCTATAAGGAGCTTACAGTTGCAGTGGATAGCTTAACAATATTATTGTGCCAGAGACCTGGGGTCAATTCTGCAGCTCTCTGTAAGCAACACATTGTCCCTGTGACTGCATGGGTTTCCTCCCTGTCCTCCAGTTTCCTCCCACATTCCACAGACATACAGTATAGTTAAGTAGGTTAATTGGCCAGATTGGTATAATTGGATGGTGTAGGCTTTCTGTGCTTGAAGTGCCTGTTACTGTGTTGTGATTCTAAATAAAATAATAAAGTAAAACTTGTCTTTACAAATCATTGCTTCTGTTCGGTTGATTATTGGCTACCTGTTATATGAAAAGTTTAGCTGCAGATTCCATGGAAACGGTTATTATTTTCTACAGTGCAGAAAAATACTTCCTGTTGTTGTTGTCAACTGCAGGGTAGTTGTCAACCAATTTGAAAGTTCCCCTGGGTGCTTGATGGTCCACAAATATTGATTAGTTCAGGTGGTAGTGTCTATGGGGAAGACAGTTCACCCTTTACCTATAAAGTGATATCCTCCAAAATAGAGTCCAGATTTCCTTAGGAGATCTAAACTGAGCCTTTGCTTGGGAATGAGATAGGGTGAGTAGAGCGGATGACTCAGAGCAGCTACAGATCATTCTCAAGGGGGGGCCTGGTGTACATTGGTACCAAGAACATTCTGCAGTTAAAAAGGGGAAGAATGCTACACGATGTATATAGGGATTTACAGAAGAGATTACAAAGCAGGATATTGAAAGTAGTAATCTCCTGGTGCTACATGCTACTCAGGACGGGATTAAGAAGGAGATCAGATGAATGAGTGGCTGAGGAACTAGTGCAGAGAAAAGAGTCTCAGCTTCCTACATCATTGGAACCTCTTCTGGGGCAGGTCTGACCTGTACCCAAGGGACAGGTTTCATTTTAACTGAAAGGGAACCAATATCCCAGCCAGAAGGTTTGCTAGTGCTATGAGGGGTTTAAGAGAGCTTGGCAAGGGTGTTGGGAACCAGAGCACCAGAGAAGATAGTGGAGAAATTGAGAAGAAGGTGGGTTTCATGATCCGTAAGAACAAAGAGGAGGAAGATAACAGGCACAATTGGATAGATGGGTTGAAGTGTGTGTATTTGAATGCTAGGAGTATTATGGGCCTGGGTGATGAAGCTAAAGCATGGAACAGTACATGGCATGCTATTGTTGCTTCCGTAACAGATACTATGTTGAGAGAGTGGCAGGAATGGATGTTTAATATTCCAGGGTTTTTTATGTTTAAGAAGAGATCAAGTAGGCAGAAGGGATTAATTTAGTTGGGCACTCAATTATTTATTTAATAGTTCACCACAATATTGTAAGGTAAAATGCCTTTTCCTGTGCTGTATCTATGTCCTATGACTTATAAGGAAGCAGGGTGATAACTAAGAATTACAATAGATTATTACCTTCTTCTTTTAAAAAAGGGGAGGGGATAAAGGCTTGTACATCCGTTGAGCTTCACAAAGATGCCTCGGCATCAGTATGACTGTTCATTCTTAAACCTGCCATTGACATATTAGCTCTGATCATGGCTGCTTTCATAGTCCCTCTATAGAAAATCTATGATGGCTCAAATTAGTGATATTTTTACATATGTTGTCTGCCATACATTCCTACAACAAAATTAAGCAAAAGGGTGCAGCTTATTTTTTTCATTTTATTAAACTTTAGAACATAGAACTGTACAACACAAAAACAATTCCTTTGGTCCACGAGGTCTGTGCCAACAATAATGCTATTTGAAATTAATGCTACTTGGCTTTACATGGTCCATCCCTCCCTGTTTCCTCCCTGTTCATATCTCCCTAAATATTTTTTAAACAATGCCATCACATCTTTTCCTACCATCTTCCTTTGTGGCACATTCCAAATGCCTTGTCAATCTCCTTTAAACTTCTTGACTCTCATCTTAAACCTATGCTCACTTGAATTCACCTTTCACATCCTGGGTGAAAAAAATAATTCTGACTATTCAATCTATCTATTCCTCTCAATTTTACTTACTTAAATCATGCTGTTCCTTCCCCTCAGAGAAAGTAATGCATGTTTGCCCAAACTCTCCTTATTACTAAATCCATCCAGCCCAAGCAATGTCATGGTGAATGACTTCTGCACCCCCTCTAAATTCTCTACATCCTTCCAACAATGTAGTGACCAAATTTACCCACTATGTGACTGAAACAAAATTTCTATTGAGACTTCTTAACTTTTATACTCAATGCCACACATTTTTAATACCTGCTTGATTACTAGCAAGTCAGACAAACTGCTGGAGAAAGTCAGCAAATCAGGCACCATTTATGGAGAGGAATAAAGTTTTGGGCTGAACCCCTTCATCAGGACTGGAAAGGATGGAGGCAGAAGACAGAATAAGATGGTGGGGGTGAGGGTGGGGAAGGGTAGACAAGTTGAAGGTGAAGGTGGGTGAGTGGAGGAGGGGGATGAAGTAAGAAGGTGAGAGGTGGTTAGCGGAAGAGGTAAAGGGCTGAAGAAGAATGAATCAAATAGGAGAGGATAGTGGACCAGGGAAGAAAGGGAAGCAAGAGAGTCACTAAGGGAGGAGATGGGCAGGTGAGGAGAAGAGAAATGGTCAGAGAGGGAACCAGAATGGAGAGTGAAAAATGAGAGAGGATGATAAGGAGAACTTAGCAGAAGTTAGAGAAATTGTTGTTCATACCACCAAGTAGGAGGCTACCAAGATGGAATATGAGGTGTTCCTCCTCCAACTAGAGTACAACCTCATCATGGCTGTAGACAAGCCATCAGGTGTGCTTGTGTTTACGATCAATTATTATCTTTTTTGTCGTCATATGCTAGTGACACTTGCCTCAGAATGTAACCCATGCCCACCTTCATAAAGCTTGCTAGGGGTGATACCTCCTATAAGTGGACCCACAGCTTCTGGCAATTCAGCACAAAAGGAAACTTTAGTTCCCCTGCTCATAATTTTTCTCCTTCGGTTAAATGGTATGGAAGTCAAGAAAATTCTATATCGCAAAACGATATAGCTACTTTCACCCCACTCCTCAGATATATTCAGAAGTTGCACACCCAGGATTAATTTCCAGTATGTAAGGTGTTAAATTAGCGAAGAACAGTTTATTAGTCGCAATGAAAAAGTTAATGTTCTACTGTGTGTGAATAAGTGCAGAATTTTCAAGAAATATTCAGAGAAAATAACGGTTAACTGTGGTGCTAATATATTTTAAATATATAAAAGGAAGATTAATTTGAATAATTTTTTGCACCTTGTGATATATGATAGCAAACTGCTCAGTGAGAAGGACTTCCACTAACAAGAACAAATTGAATAACATACGACCTCACTCTATTAGCCCTGACTAGCATGTTTGATTAGAACATTCAGCACACTCTCCATTGTAAATGTGATTGATAAATGCTGAAGAGAATTTGTCACAACAACATAGGCTACACCCAGTGGGACATCAATATGCTCCATTTAGTCACCAAAGCAGCGCCTCCTGCACTGGTTTGTCACATAAAATTAAGACTAGCCACTAACCAGCTATGGAGACATCAGGCAGGCTGTGTAATATATGCATATTAGTCACATGCTTAACAATTTGGGCTGTCAGGCTTGATCAGTGCGGTGACCTCTGTAGCAGGAGTTGAATTTTCTAGTGCGGCTGCAGCAACCTCAGCTGTTACAGCTCCCAGTCCATTTCCTCTTGGATTTGTGCACAGATGCACAGCCTTAAGCTATAATCTGTGGTCTCATCCAAATGACAAACTGCTCACCATAGATTATTGCATTATATTAAGTACCACAAGTCTGCAAATTACTGTGATCTGCTGATCGGCCCAACCGTCTGCCTGCAGATACATGGGATTTGCTGCTCGACCCCTCTGTCATGAAGAATTTAGACCTCAGATAAATATCTGGCTAAATGTTAGATGCCAATGTCAATCTACTGTGTGTGCCAATAAATTTACTATATTTGCTCTTTTTCACTAATCCCCAAGGTGCTAGGAGTACACTGTTTTATGTTACAAACTTTTAAATCTCTTTTCTGTATCATGAAATTGTGCACTAAATCATTAAGTTTATTAGAATTATTCATACTGAGCAGTGAAAGGAGTGAACATTTCTGGCATTATAGAAATATTTAGGAAATAATAATAGCAGGCTGAAAGGGTTGAACTGGAATCATATACACAGATAAATTATTAAATTGCAATTTATATGTTATATTTTATCTTTGTGTCAACGGTAATTTTTCTGTTTGGATTGCAGTTTGAAGAGACAAACATTATGCCTATCTAGTACCTACATTGTGCCTGCATGTGGCAGGTACAGTAAGTTACAATGGCTGCAAGGAACCCTCTGAAGAGCTAAGTTATAGAAAGAGGACAGTTTAAATTAGTTATGTTTTACTATTACAAATACCATAGAAGTTTAAAAAAAGTAAATACGGACAAATTATTTTTACCAGGATCTCTGACGTTAATATGTTAGTTTGTTACACAATTCCTTGACTGCTTTACTTTATCCCTCAAATCCACTGACATTACGGTTCAGCAAATCCCATATATCTGCAGATTCAAATGTATGTTTCTTCACTATGCCAACAATAACTTTCATTGATATCTTTCTTTAGTATATTAAAATATTACAAAGGATGATTGTCAAACAATATTGGACATTGAGGTATGCAGGAAAGCATTAGAGCAAAAAAAATCAATAACTTGGCCAAGAAGCAGGTTTTAAAGTGTATCTTAGTGTTGTATCGTTCATACGGTCAAGCATAACAAAATTCTCCTACCTACCTTTTCTGTAAGTGAGCTGCTGCACTGCTTTTTGCACAGTTTTCCTCTTCAAGTATGTATTGTGTTTTCATCTGAAAGATCCTGGTGAATCTCTATCCTTTCAGCAGCTTCCAAGTCAAAGTAACTAGCATAGATAGTAAACATACTTCTTTGATGCGTATGTTATTGCAATTTGGCAACATGCTAGATAACTTAACTTTTATATGGCATGAGAATTCAATGAAGAAAGTCAAAAAATAGATACTTAAAGGGCTTGAATGTAAATTAAAAAGAGACAATAAAACAGATAATAAAAGTTACCATAACTATGTAAAATTGAAATGTAAAAATGTAAAAATGATAGTGATTCTTTTTTCACCCCAGCAAAAAGCACATAAATCATCTCGGAAAATGTGAAGAACCAAGACCATAGTGAGAATGAGGAATTTGCCAGTTTGTTAACAAAAAAATAGCACCTAAGGAGGAGACCATTAGGTGAAGGGAATTTATTATAATGACTGAAACCAATAAATTCCCTACAGCTAATGGTCTCCTTCTTAGGGTTTAATCATGGATGGGTTAATTTTGATTGTTATATGTTCTTATAAGATTAGAATAGTGTATGCAGATTGAAATAAAATTATTATTATTATTCAAGAAAGTAGGCAGAGGAAAAACCACTGATATAGGTCAGGCAAAGTCTATGGAAAGAGAGGGAGAGTTAACAATTCAGGTCAAAACCCTTTCATCAGGCACCTTCTGACAAAGATTATTCAATTTAAAATGTTAACTCCATTTCTCTTTCCATGGATGCTGCCTGACTTGCTGAGCATTTATAGGACTTCTTGTTTTTATTTTGGATTTCCAACAAATGCATTTTTTTTCCTTATTTGACAGAAATTATAGACCAGTTAGTCTGACATAAGTAGTGAAGAACAGTTCAAATTTATTATTCGGGTCCTAACAGTTTGGCATATTCAAGATGGGGAAAAAAAAACAAAATCAAACATATTTATTTGAGTTGTTCTTGAGGACGTAAATAGCAAAATAAATAATAGTGAATGAGTGTTTGAAACATATTCAAATCTTTAAAAAGGTATTGAGTGAGGAGCAATACAAAATATTAATAAAGAAAATTGGGCCAGTGTCTTAATATGGTTCCTTAAAGTTGTCATAGCTGAGGGGTGGGTTGGGGAGTAATGGGGTTAAGTTTCCACTACCTGTTAAATGCTCCCAATGGCGTACATCTTAAATAGCCTCTGACAGTCAAGTCTGCCTCCTAACCTTTGCATGTGGCTTGGCTACTAAGCCCGGAGGAACTATTTCTACTGACAGGAGAAGAGGTAAAGGTGGGTTACAGGTGCCTTAGAACCAGATGTTTTGGGCAGACAGGCCTCATCAGCTGTGGTTGGCAATTCATCTAGGAGAAGGAAAACTCTGATCTCAAACTTCCACTGCCTTGCAGCTATATCCACTGATAGGAACCTTCAGGAGTAAACCCCGAGGAAAAGTCCAGAGCTGGAGTCCCTAAGGCAGTCCTACATTGAGTTCAACTCTGATTGGCATCTCTTGTGATGCCACAGCTGCCAAACTGTATCAATCATTCATACTCATCATCCATGTGGAGAGGAGGGGCCTGCCTCTCCTTTTTGTACTGCCCTGGCTTGTATTCTAGCTTGTAACAGCTAGGGCGCAACAGCCATGGCCGACCCTCAACCAACGGAGGGCACCTCTGTCTTAGATTTGTTAATTTAGTGTAGTATATTGAAAGTTTCTTATGATCCATATCTAGGCAGGAATGTGATCTGTGAGAGAATTGTAAAGACATAAAAGTAGGTAAACTAATTCAGTAGAAGTTAGTTAAATGTAAGGCAATGTAAATAAATTTGACATTATCAACAGAAAAAAATGCAAATCAAAGGAGACCTAGAAACATTAGTATTCAAATGGACATGGCTGTATAGAAAACACAGAAATTTTACATTCAGGTACAGCAAGGATTAGGGGACCAAACTGCCTCATAGCATAGAGGAATTGGAGTGGAAGAGTAAGGAAGTATTGCTGCAGTTGTATAGACCTCAGTAAGATAGCGCTTAGGATACAATACATAATTTTGATGCCCTCGAAAAAGGAAGGAAAGATATATTTTCTTCAAATGGATTCATTTTTTGGGATGGGAGATTTTTCTTTCCGAGAAACCATTTTCTCAAAGACGTCTGGAGAATGTGAGGTGATCTTATTAAAGAACATACTAATATTAAGTGACTTCACGAATAGGTTCTGAGAGGATGTTATCTCTGGTGAAGAAATCTAGAATGGCACAATGAATGTTGTTATCTTTATAGAGCTGAAATTATGAGGAAGATTTTACCCAGATGATTGCAATACAGTGAGAAGTTTATCTTGCGTCAGATCATTACAAAGTGCATTGAGGTAGAACAAGGTGAAACTTCAGCAATGCAGAAAAAAGTGTAACCGTTACAGAGAAAGTGCCGTGCAGATAAACATTGGGGTGCAAGATCACAACAAAATAGATTGTAAGATCAAGAGTCCAATTTACCATCCTAATGCAATGCACACAAAATGCTTGAGGAACTCAGTAGGCCAGGTAGCATTTATGAAAAGAGTAGTTGATGTTTCAGGTCGAAACCCTTTGGCAGGATTGGAAAGAAAAAGCTCTTTTTTCTCCAGTCCTGCCGAAGGGTTTAGGCCCAAAATGTTGATTGTACTTTTTTTCCACAGATGCTGCCTGGCCTGCTGAGTTCTTCCAGCATTTTGTGTGTGTTACTCGGACTACCAGCATCTGCAGAGTTTCTCTTGTTTACCATACTAGGGCTTGAGCAAGCACTTGAATCAGGTGTTCCCATTCAATAAGACTTGCTCTGATCAGATTTTTGGCCTAAATCACACTCTCCTTTAACATCTCCCTTAACTCTATGTTATCTCAACAGTAAATATCCTTAAAATCTTAATCAGAGTTTTCACAGTTCTCAATGAAAGTGAATTCCACTGAGGAATGAACGTTCTTAAGTGACTGATCCAACATCCTAAAACTTATTTTCTAGTTCCAGACTATGCAGCAAGAAACATCTTTACAGCATAAGCCCAGTAAAACTTCGAAAAGTCTCATAGAGGTTCATAGACAGCGAAACACAGCAACCCAATGGGGATTGTTAATTAGAGACAGATAAATTTCACAACAAAATCTGTATTGTATTTAAATACATTGAAATTAATTCATCAAGCTTAACATTGGATGCTCAACCAAGAGTTCCTCATCCAGCAGTCTGACAAAAATCAAACTTGCCTAAAATGCACCAAGCAAACTCAAAAGGAGTGGAATTCACTGCCTCTAAGTCAAGAGCATTTAAGTAATATTCTAAATAATGAATAGTTAGTATTCAGCATACCACCTTCTCATTCTAAACAATGTCTTCTACAAGACAAACATAACGACATTGCTGATTAATTAGAAGGCTTCAACCTCCAGCACTCAGAAGTGATTTATTAAGACACATCTTTAACATGAAGCAGTGTTCTGGCTGGATTAATGTAGTCTGGCTGAGGATCTCACTAAAATATTGCACTTATAGTGCATAAAGTATTAACCCTCTGAGATCCCCTGGCTATTTCAGGTGACAGAATAATTATTGCATGAAACAAACATAAACATATATGGTCTACCAAGGTACTTTCTAACAGATTGATTTTATTTTTGAATTATCACAACTATTAATGTTAAAAAGTAAGACATTTTCATCACCATAATGTAATTATTTTACATGAACACAATTCAAAATACTAAAAGTTCAGGTCTGAAATATAAACTTTGTGAACCAAAACAACATTTGCAATAAGTTTGATTGAAATGTCTGTTACAACTTGAATAATTTTGTTATTTAGTGACATAATGACAATGAGCAGTGTATTTTCAAGATTCTAGATGCTCTTTGAGGATTCAGTCTGAAGTAACATTCTAAATAATTAATACAGTACACTGCACTTACCCTGGCTGTTGCTTATCTATCTCTTTTTAAGCATATGTTGTCATATTCAGAGGTTGGTGGTAAATCATTGTGCAGCATCTCATGTGGAGAGTAGGATTTGCTTAGATTTCATAATACTCAAAGTGTCTATCCAGCACATTTAAACAATAATAGAAGCTTCAGAATTAATAGTTCCATAAGCTGATCAGCTTCAAACACTCCTGTAATGCATCTCATATAGCTTCATAGCGAAATGTTCAACAAAATGACAACAGCTGTTTCAAACCATATGGTAATAATGGAAGTATTCAGAAGTTTTCAAAGGGTGGTTTCTCACGTGGGATAAGTGATAAAATTTTCCTTTGACTCTGCAACTTAGGCAAACAGTAAATACCTATAAATCTTGTAATTGCCGGGCATTACTCTCATTTTAAAATACAACAAACAAAAATACACATGGTTGAAATGATTAACTAAAAGGCAAATGAGCATCCTTTATCTGATTTTTAAGTTTACTTTTGCCATATGAACATTAAACTATGAATGCACATCTTAAATAACAAAAAATCCGCTGGAAGAACTCCATGTATCAATCAGCAACTATGGGAGGAAAGGAATTGTCAATGTTTCAGGTCAAAACCCTGCAACAGGGCATGTTAAGATGGATAATGGTGATCATATCAGTCTCTGTCATGCTGTGCTATATTACTACCCTATGTTTTATGCTCATGTGCATTTTATTTTTAAAAAATCTGCCCCAAGCAGGAGAGACTTTTTTATTTCCATTTGCTCCGGTAAGATTTCAGATGAATGTCTATACATTGTAATATCATGTTCTAAGCATAAATATGAGGGAAAAATTCTGACCTTTCTTTTATAAACTCAGATGCAGGTATAGATGACATGATATGTTTCGAAGACGAGCAGAGGAACTTACATATTCAATATTTATCCACCTGCACTATCAAGTCAATTTAACTGTCTATTTATCGTTTGAGAAAATTTGCTGCATGAAAATTGGAATGCCAGATCATTACCAACTTTGATAGTATTTCAAAGGTAATTAATTGACTTTGGCACATTTTGGTACATCTTAAAAAAATATTTTGTGTAAAATGATATCACCTTGGTCTGATCGTGGTTTTGTTAATATTCCTACAGCAGTATGTGGCAGCTAGCAATCCCTTTCAAAATGAAAAAGTTTCCTGATGTAAGTGGTAAAATGCAAAATACACTGATCCTGGCAGTGAAAGACACATGTATGATGAGCATTTGATACATGGTGAAATAAAAGAGCACAGTCAAGTACCAACACATGTCATCACTTATTGGATAAGAATAATTTAGTGCTGAGTAGATAGGACCATGGCTCCACATATTGCTCAGATACAGTCATCTCTTTCATTAATCACTGGGGACTACCAGCTATGTGCTCATGCTTGGAAAATACCAGTATTAGCTGCCGTGTTCCTCAGTTTACAATTATTCACAGTATTGAGAACTGACACCTGATACCAGCCAAATGATCTGCAAGCTTCAGTCAACTGCATTGGTGCACTTCAGGTTACAACAGATGGCTGGGAAGGATACAACAGCAGTTAAAGAGGTTCTGTTGTGCTAGTTTGCTTAGGGAAAGAGACACACTGAAATCACGCGGAAAGAGGTGATTATACGTACTCTCCAATGTTAAAAAGCCCTTGAGAAATACTGGGCAAGTAATCTTTTAGCTTTCAAGTCTATTTTCCAGCAACACATACATGTGTTTTATTTATTCCTTCAGTGTATTTGATGTGAATTGGTTTAAACCTTTAAACTACCACATACAAACTGTGGTCATAGCTTTTATATCTTCCTATCCTCCAGAAATGAAACTTTACAATGATTTGCTTGATGGAATCAATCTCAATTTATTCGTAATGGCAACCTGTGCTGATAGTATTAAGCTGCTGTTTCACTCTTCTTCAGCAAATTCTGGGGCAATTTTCACCTTGTACTTAGTTTGATGAGTTAGGGGTCGGGTCAATCACAGCAGCCAGTTCTAGGAATACTTGTTGGGGAGACTGAGGAAATAATGGTGACTTAAGCCAGTTTGTTTTACTTCAAAGTCCTTATTACAATGTTATTATTGATCTTGGCAGTGTGAAAAAATTTGCCAAACAGACTATTTGGTGACCTGATTGTGGGGAGATCAGGCAAGACTTCGGGCAACAACTTAAAAAGAGGGTAAAACTTTGGAAGTAACTCTGTAAGAGCAAACATGTTAAACGCGGAAGGTTTTAAAGCATAAAGTCAGAAAGGTTGTCAACAATGGATGTCCTGAGCTTTCTACTGGCCTTTACTCACTTCAGGTCTAATTCACTTCTAATTTACTCTAATTTGACTATATGATAGCTCATGTAGTTCCGTTGTTTAAAAAAGGCTCAAAAAGTAAGTTGGGAAATTATAGGCCAGTAAGTTTGACGTTGGTAGTAGGTAAATTATTGGAAGGAATACTGAGAGATAGGATCTACAAGTATTTGAATAGACAGGGACTTATTAGAAACAGTCAGCATGGCTTTGTGCATGGTAGGTCATGTTTAACCAATCTATTAGAGTTTTTCGAGGAAGTTACCAGGAAAGTGGATGAAGGGAAGGCAGTGGATGTTGTATACATGGACTTCAGTAAGGCATTTGACAAGGTCCCGCCTGGAAGATTCAGTCACTAGGTATACATGGAGAGGTAGTAAATTGGATTAGACATTGGATCAATGGAAGAAGCTAGCCAAGGTAGTGGAGGATTGCTACTCTGAGTGGAGGCCTGTGACTTGTGGCATGCCACAGGGATCAGTGCTGGGTCCATTGTTATTTGTCATCTATATCAATGATCTGGATGGTAATGTGGCAAATTGGATCAGCAAATTTGCTGATGATACAAAGATTGGAGGTGTAGTGGACAGTGAGGAAGGTTTTCAAAGCCCACTGAGTTTGTTCTGCAATTCCATCATGGCTGATTTATTATCCCTCTCAACCCTATTCTCCTACTTTCTCCCCTTAACCTTCGATGCCCTAACTAACCAAGAACCTGTCAGCCTCACCTTTAAATATACTCAATGACTGGGCTTCCACAGCCTTTCACGGCAATGAAGTCCACAGATTCACCAACCCCTGGGCAAAAGATCCTTTTCATCTCTAAATGGAAGCGCCTCTATTCAGAGGCTGTGCCCTCACGTTCCTGACTTATCCACTATAGGAAGCAACCTTGTCACATCCATTCTGTCTAGGCCTTTCAATATTTTATAGGTTTCAATGAGATCCACGGCCTGAGTGTCCACCCCCACCCCCCACTTCTTCTAAACATCAGTGAGTACAAGCCCAGAACGATCAAACACTTGTCATACAATAACCCTTCCATTCCCAGAATTATTCTTGTGAACATCCTCCTTTCCAAATCCAGCACAATGTTTAAGAGTCCCAAAGCTGCTCACTATACTTCAAGTGCAGTCTGACCAGTGCCTTATAAAGCCTCAGCATCACATCCTTGCTCTTATATTCTAGCCCTTTTGATATGAATGCTAATGTTGCAATTTCTCTCCTTACCACCAACTCAGCATGCAAGTTATCCTTTAGGGAATCCTGCACAATGGCTCTCAAGTCCCCTTGCACCTCTGATTTTTGAATTTTGTCCCTATTCAGAAAATAGTCCACACTTTTATTCCTTTTACAAAAATGCATGTCTATACACTTTTCTACACTATATTCTATCTGCCACTTCTTTGCCTATTGACATATAACATGAAAAGAAGTGGTCCCAATACCAATCCCTGCAGAATGCCACGTCACCAGAAGCCAACCAGATTAGGCCCCTTTTATTTTGACTCTTTAACTCTTACCAGTCAGCCAACCTTCTATCCATGTCAGTATTTTTCTTGAAATACCACGGGCTCTTATTTTGTTAAGCAGCCTTATGTGCGGCATCTTGTCAATGGCCATCTGAAAATCCGAATAATCAACATCCACTGGTCCTCTTTTGTCTATCCTGCCTGCTAATTCCTCAATAATTCAAAAAGATTTGTCAGGCAAAATTTTCTCTTAAGGAAACATTAGGACTTTGGCCTATTTTATCATGCGTCTCCAAGTACCCTGACACCAAATCCTTAAAAATGGACTTCAACAACTTTGCAACCACTGATGTCAAGCTAACTGGCCTATTCCTTCCCTTCTTAAAGAGCAGAGTAACATTTGCAAATTTCCTGTCCACCGGAACCATTCCAGAATCTAGTGATTCTTGAAAGATCATTAATAATGTCTCCACAATCTCTTCAGCTACCTCTTTCAGAACCCTGGGGTGTAGTCCATCTGATCCAAAGCAACTTCTCCTTAGTAAAAGCAACTACACTCACTTCTGCCCCTGATGCTTTTGAATTTCTGGTATACTGCTGGTGTCTCCCACAGTGAAGACTGACCCAAAATATAATTAAGTTCATCCACCATTTCCATGTTCTGCAATTATTATCTCTCCAGTATCATTTTCCAGCAGTCCAAAATCCACTCTCAACTCTGTTACTCTTCAATTATCTGAAAATCCTTTTGATATCCTCTTAGATATTTTGGGTAGCATAGCTTCCTATTTCATCTTTTCTCTCCTTCTGTTTTTGTTTTAGTGGCTTTCAGCTGGGTTTTAAAACCTTCCCAATCCTATAAATTCTCACTATATTATATGCTCTCTCTTTTGTTTTTATGCTTTCTTTGACTTCCCTTGTCACCCATGAATGCCTTGTCCTCCTTTTAGAATACTTCATCTTTGGGATGTATCTATCCTGTGCTTTCCGACCTGCCCTCAGAAACACACCCTTTGCTGTCCTGCTGTCATCCCTGCTCATCTCCCCTTCCAATCAAGTTTGGTCAGTTCCTCTCTAATGCCTCTGTATTTCTCTTTACTCCAGTGTAATACTGATACATCTTACTTTATCTCTTTCCTTTCAAACTGCAGGGTGAATTCTATCATATTGTGATCACTGCCTCCCAAGGGATTCTTTTACCTTAAGTTCCCTAATCAAATCTGGTCCATTACATGACACCCAATCCAGAATTGCCTTTCTTTTAGAGGGCTCAACAACAAGTTGCTCTCAAATTCCCTCTCTTGGGATCTAGCACCAACCTGACTTTTCCCAGTCCTCCTGCTTATTGAAATCCCCCATGTTTATCGTAACATTGCCTTTATTGCATGCCTTTTGCTTTTTCTGTTGAAATTTCTGTCCCTCATCCTGGCTACTGTTTGGGGTAATGTATATAGCTTCCATCAGGTCAATGTACCCTTACAGTTTCTTAACTCAACCCTCAACAATTCTACATCTTCCAATCTTATGTCACCTCTTTCTAAGGATTTGATGTCATTTTTTACCAACAGACCCACCCCCACCCCTCTGCTTACTTACCTGTCATTTTGATATAAGGTGTATCCTTGGATGTTAAGCTTCCAAGTATGATTTTTCAGTCACGTCTCAGTGATGTCCACATCAGACCTGCCAATCTCTAACTGCACTATAAGATCACCTACTATACTGCATGCATTCAAATAGAACCTCTTCAGTCCTGTACATCCTCCACATAGCACCATCCAGAGACAGAGAAGCAGTTTCAGCGACAGGTTACTGTCGATGCAATGCTCCTCAGACAGGATGAAGAGGTCAATACTCCCCAATGCCATTAGGCTTTACAATTCAACTGCCAGGACTTAAGAACTTTTTTAAAGCTATTATTAATGCTTTTTGAGTTAGTGATTTAGATGCATATCATATTATTACTGAGTTAAGTATTGTATGTAATGAGTTTTTGCTACAACAAGTGTATGGGACATTGGAAAAAAATGTTGAATTTCCCCATGGGGATGAATAAAGTATCTATCTATCTATCTATCTATCTATCTATCTATCTGTATTCAACACCTTTTTTTTTAATTTTGCCGTCATGTTATTCTTTACCTCATCCTACAGTTTGTAATTTTGCCCTAACATCTACCTGTCTATCCTCACAGTCTCACTACACACTGCTTTTAATTGTACTGTATACCAACTAGCCATCCTCAACCCTTTCACTCCAGTACCCACCACCCTGCCAACTTAGTTTAAACCTTCCCCAGCAGCTCTAGCAAACCTGCCTGCAAGGATATTGGTCCCCGCTTGTTCAGGCGTAACCTGTCCTTTTTGTACAAGTCATACCTTCTCCAGGAGAAATCCCAGTGCAACACATCATCCTGGCTTCTCTGATGCAGCCACAGAATCTCTTGTCCACCCCCCTGACTATCAAGTCTACTATCATTGCTGCTCTGCCTGACCTTACTCTTCCCTGCTGAGCCACAGAGCTGGCTATAGTATCACTGGGGCTTGGCAGCCCAGCCCCCCAGCAGTAGCCAAAGGGTTTACTTGTTGATGTGGGAAATGACCAGAGGGGAACCTGCACTGACTGCTCCCTCCCCTTTCTTCTGGTGGGCGCCCATCTATTACTTAAAGCCCGTACTCTGTGTGTGACCATGTCAGTAAATGACTCATTTATCAAACTTTCAATTTCATGGATGGTCATGAATTCATCCAGTTCCGGTTCTTTGACCTTGTCAGTCAAGAGCTGAAGTCAAGTTCACTTCCCGTTAATGTGCAGATGCATTACCTTATTAGATTAACTGTCCTGCATGTAATTGCAATCAGAAGGAAGGTGCACCAAGCATCTTTACATTCTTAGAAGTTTAAGGAGATTTGGCATGTCACTGAACATCCCACCAAACCTCCATGGATGTACTGTTGAAAGTATCTTGACTGGTTGTAGCGTGGTCTGACAATTTGAATGCACAAAAATGTAAAAAGTGCAACGGGTAATGGACTCAGTCAAATACATCACGGGTACATCTTTACAACCAGGGATTTTCATCAATTTAACAAAGAATTTTTAGTTGTGAATCACATGCTCAGTTTTTTTTCACAGTAGAGCCCAACAAAGAGGGAAAATTGTAAAGCATGTAAAAGTCAAAATTCAAATACTGAAATGTCAGCAGTTCAAAAGTATTCATCCTCCTTTTTTCAGCACTAGATTGAACCACCTCTCACAGCTATTGGTTGCTAAATTTTGGTTTCTAATTTTTCGTAAATTGTTGATAGGGTTTGAAATTTTTCTTTTGGTTTGACGTGATGCAGAATGTTTTGTAGATTAGCTCAAAAAAATCCTACTTCAATATATTATAAATTTAGAAAATGAGACAATAAAATATGAAAATAGTTATGGGGGCTGAATACGTTTTCAAGGCACTGTAGATGAGGCACTGCCTCAAGAAGTCAACAGTTATCATTAAAATGTCTATTGTCCAGGCTATCCCATCAGTAAAGAAGCCAGAAGTTCATACCAGCTTTAACAACAGCTGCTCCCCTTCAGTCATTCAGTTCTTGAACAAATCTGCACAATCTTACTTACTACCTCGGTATAGTAATACAATGATCACTTTGACCAGTTGACACTACAATTTTTCTCATTCTCCTTGTTCTTTCGTAGATAACTTTGTATAAGTTACATTGACAATTTATGTTTTTCTTGGGAATGTGTGTCTTTGATGCTGCGTACCTAAGTTTTTCATTGTACTTGTGAATATGAAAAATTCAACTTTGATTTGGAGTTTGATTGGGAGGGTGGATTTCACTGAAGACCACTTTCTTTTGTCTAGGTTTTTTGTCAATGTTCATACACTCTATTTACTCCCTTTCAGCCAACTGACCAGTTAATTTTGTTTAAAACATATACATCCTTATGGTCACCCTGTAAGGGACATGACCCCTTTTTCACACTCGCTGCAGCTTCACAAGTTTCTTTTGTCTCCTTTTAAGTTTTCATGAAAGCTCTCAATCCTGGGACATTGACTCTCTACCCTTACAGGTGACCTGACCTGCTGAATATTTCCAGCATTTTCTGAATTTTACAATCTTAAATCCAATCCATCAATTCAGCCTAAGTCGATATAGACGGGTGCCAAAAATGTTCAAGTATTTCCTTCACTTTTTCATATCTCAACATTGCTAGTAAGGTCAACCCCAAATGGCCATGACAACATGGTGGTGAGCTATTTTACAGTCATAGAGTCATAGTGAAGTACAGCAGATCTAGTCCATGCTGAACCTATTTAAACTGTCTACTCCCATCAACTTGCACTGGGACCACAGCCCTCCATACCCTTACCATCTATGTACCTAACCAAACTTCTCTTAAACTTTCAAATCGAGCTCACATGCACCACCTACGCTAGAAGCCCATTCCACACTCTCATGATCATCTGAGTGAAGAAGTTTCCCCTCATCTTCTCCTTAAACTTCTCACCTTTCACCCTTAATCCATGATCTCTGGTTGTAGTCCCACCCTACATCAGTAGAAAAAGCCTGCTTGCATTTACGCTATCTATACCCCTCATAATTGTTTATAGCTCAATCAAATCTATGCTCAATCTTCTATGTTCTAAGGAATACAGTTCTAACCTATTCAATCATTCCTTTTAACTCAGGTCCTCCAGACCTGGCAAAATCCTTGTAAATTTTCTCTGTATTCTTTTACACTTGTTTATATTTTCCCTGTAGGTAGGTGACCAAAACTGCACACTATACTCCAAATTAGGCCTCATTGACAGCTTATACAACTTTAACATAACATCCCATGTCCTGTACTCAGTACATTGGTTTATGAAGGTCAACATGCCTAAAGCTTTCTTTATGACCCTATCTACCAGATACATCACTTTCAATGAATTATGGACCTGTATTCCATGATCCCTTTGTTCTAGCACACTCCTTAGTGCCCTACCGTTCACTGTGTAAGACCTTCTCTGGTTGGTCCCACAAAAGTGCAAAACCTCGCACTTTTCTGCATTAAATTCCATCTGTCATTTTTCATCCCATTTTTCCAGTTGATGCAAACCAAGATAGCCTTCCTCACTGTCCATTACACCACCAATCTTGATGTCATCTGCAAATTTGCTGATCTATTTAACCACATTATCATCTAGATCATTGATATAGTTGACAAAAAATAAAAGGCATATTTTTTAAAAGTACTTAATAAAATAAGGTACTGATTCCTGTGGCACAACACTAGTCACAGACCTACAGTCAGAGAGGCACCCCTCTACTACCACTCTCTGGCTTCCCCCACAAAGTCAATGTCTAATCCGATTTACTACCGCATGCTGAATGCCAAGCAACTGAGCCTTCTTAACCAGCCTCCCATGCGGGACCTTGTCAAATGACTTACCAAAGTTCATATAGACAACATCCACTGCCTTGGCTTCATCCACTTTACTGGTAACTTGCTCAAAAAATTCTATAAGATTGGTTAGACATGACCCACCAAGCACAAAGCCATCCTGACTATCCTTAATGAGTCCATGTCTATCCAAATACTTATTGCACATCTCTTTGTGCAATAACTTTCCCACAAATGCTGTCAGACTCACCGGCCTATAATTTTCTGGTTTCTGTTTATAGCCTTTTATAAACAGCGGAACAATTTTGGCTATCCTCAATTCCCTTGGCACCACTCATGTTGCTAAGAATGGTTTAAGTACCTCTGCTAGGGCCCTGGCAAAGTCTACACTTGCCTCCCGCAGGGTCGATGGGAACACCTTGTCAGGCCCTGGGGATTTATCCACTCTGATTTGCCTCAGGGTAACAAACACCTACTCCTCTGTAATCTGTATAGGGTTCATAAAGTTAATGCTGCTTTACCTCACTTCTATAGACTCTGTATCCATCTCCTGAGAGAATACAGATGCAAAGAATTCTTTTAACATCTCCCCCATCTCTTTTGGCTCCACACATGGATTACCATTCTGGTCTTCCAGAGGATTAATTTTGTTCCTTACAATCCTTTCTGCTCTGAATATCCCTCAGGATTCTCCTTCACACTGTCTGCTAGAGCAACCTTATGCCTTCCTTTAGCCCTCCTGATTTCTTTCTTAAGTGTCCTCTTGCACTTCTCTTACTCCATAAGCACCTCATTTGTTCCTACTTGCCTATGCCTGCTATGCACCTCCTTTTCTCTCTTAACCAGGGCGCCAATATCTCTTGAAAACCAAGTTTCCCTATACTTGATATTTTCACCTCTTATTCTGATGGGCACATACAAGCTTTGTACTGTTGTGAGGACTCCCAAATCCCTTTGACCCTCATTTTTTAGTATTTTCTCTCTATTTAAAAAATAGTCAACCCTTTCATTTTTTCTACCAAAATGCATGACCATACATTTCCCAACATTCTATTCCATCTGCCAATTCTTTGCCCATTCTCCTTATCTCTCTAAGTCCTTCTGTAGCTTCTTTACTTCCTCAAAACTACCTACCATACCACCTCTCTTCATATTGTCTGCAAACTTTGCAACAAAACCATTAATTCTATCATCCAAATCATTAACATATAACATTAAAAGAATTGGTCCCAACACAGATCCTTTAATCCTTCTCGCTCTGTCACGTCTAAAACAAAGGAACCCAGGAATATTGGGCTACCAGTCCTGCCCCTCCTACAACCAAGTCTCATTAATAGCTACAATGTTGTAATTCCAAGTGTTGATCTATTCCCGGAGCTTACCCACCATTCCTACGATACTTCTGTCATTGAAATATATGTAGCTCAGGACACTGGTTGCACCATGCTCAACCTCTTGACTCCTGACTTTGTCTGCGGTCTTACCAACATCTGCCCCCACAACCTCTCCACAAACTGTTCTGGCACTTTGGTTCCCATCCCCCCTGCTACTCTATTTTAAATCCCACTCTGCAACATTAACAAACATTCCCACTAAGAGCCTCGAAGAGCTAAAGCCACAAGATCACCATCCTTACTCTGTCCATGCACATGATGGCCATTGCACTTGCCCCGCCCTTCTGTAATTTGCCCTCGCTGATCAATCCCAAACATTGATTGGTTGTTGGCTCACTTATGCTGCCACGATCCGCCACTGCCTTTTTCTTCTTGTTCAATGGACCTGAGTGAAATTCCCTCCTCTCAAACTTCTGATGTCCGGATTTGTCACTGGTCAGAGCTGAATTATACTTTCTGAAATTCTTTGTGGTCCTTCCAGTGAAAGTATGCCCCAAATGCTGGTGGGTAGGGAGTTCCATTAATAGACCAACTGTCAATGCCTAAATGGTGATATAATTTGAGAATGTAGCTGGTGGTCTGCCTATGCTACTGAAACTATCATCCGTCTTTGCAGTGGTGGTCACAGGCTTGGGACATGCTGGATGAATAGGCAAATGTATAACTGCTGATCATTTTAGAGATGTCTGGGTGTATAAATTGAGTACCAATGCTGTCAATTAAAATATTTCAAGCAAAAAATTTTGCATTATAATGAAAACAAAGATATTATAAATGAATACAAAGAAAACCAGTTAGGATTGCATATAGTTTAGTGGAAATAGATCATGAGGAAAATCATCTGAACTCTGAGGTGATTGCACACGCTTCCTTCCTTGCTCCACAGTCAATTACGTTGCAGACAACTGCTGCTGGACATTTTAACCAGAAATTAAGCTGTGCATTTCATTGTTCAGTGTTCAGTGCCTCAGTAATGTTAGCTGCAAACTTCAAAAAGGACAATAATGCACCTGTATGATGTCATTTGTACCCGAACACAAAGAGGTCAGGAATGAAATTGTGAGCTTATTTCTTTCCTCTGCTTGATATTATAATACTACCCAATGAATCATAGTGTCTTATTGTTCTCTTGACCAAAGCTAGAACAAAATATTTAAAATTCAAAGAAATCAATAGCTTTGAAGAAATATGATACTTTGAGGGAAATGTAACTGCAATATTGGGAACATTTTTGATCTAAAGCTTGAACATGAAGGAGTACTTCCTGTACCTAATAAATAGGGCCACTCAGTGTATGTATGAGGTCCTCTGCTGCTGTAGTCCATTCACTTCAAGGTTCAACATATTGTGCATTCAGGGATGCTCTTCTGCACACCACTGTTTTAATGCATGGTTATTTACGTTATTACCGCCTTCCTGTCAGCTTGAACTAATCTGGCCATTCTCCTCTGACCTCTTTCATTAACGAAGTGTTTTAGCCCATGGAATTGCTGCTCACTGGCTGTTTTTGTTTGTTTTTTGCACCATTTTCTGTAATCTAGATGCTGTTATATGCCATTCTGATATTTGGTCTAAACAACAACTGAATGTCTTGACCGTGTCTGCATGGTCTAGGTTTAGTTGCTGCCACATGATTATCTCGTTAAATATTGCATTAACAAGCAAGTGTACAGATGTACTTAATAAAGTGACCACTCAGTGTATAATTGCATATTATTTTCTTTTTCGGTTATTGCCCATTACTGGTATTGCATCTATGTGTCGAGCACATTTACCTCCTCTCTTACTAATTACTTTCCCCATTTTGCTTATATTTTTGTTACCATTCTGTATATTATTCATTATTCCTGATTTCCTGTTGAACCCAAGATCCAAAGTCTAGAGAGTGATGAAATAAATACATAGCTTATGAAAAAATGGTATTTGAGTAATCAAGTCCATTTATAATATTAGGAACTGTACAGGAGGCTTGCCCCAAATGCAGAGCAGCAGAAATTCTGCAGTAGACAGTGATAACTTTAATAACAAACTGCAAAATAACAAGACACAGAGGGCCGCAAAACAATGAAGAGTTGATACTCAACATGACGAGGCAACAAGGTAACAGAAGGCTAAAAGCAATTGGTTGAGGCTGGATGGTTTGTATGTGAACAAGGATTGTGGATGGGAGCTGGGTTTAAATAGGCTGTAGGTGATGAGTTGGATGTCAGCGACAGGTGGCACCTGATAACTGGGTGGAGACTGTGAGATGCCTGCCTGTGCAGGTCTGACAGAATCCCTCCTCCTATGGCTGGCACTTGATGCCAATATGATCCGGGTGGGTCCAGTGGAACTCCTCAATGAACAATAGATCCAAGATTAAACTGGTCAGCATTCAAGACCTTTCTTCTAGGCCATACCCTTCCTAGTTGACCAGATACTGCACACGCTGTCCATGACAATGAGAATCCATCAATTGGTGAAGCATGTGCACTGGACCACCTTCCACCATCCTTGATTCTGGAGGTTCAGGTTCACGTGGATTGAATGGTCCATGGCTAGAAGCAGGACATGTGGAAGGTAGGGGTGATCATGAGGAATGGTTGCAGCTAAAGACAATAAGTAACTGGGTTGATGCAATAAGCAATCTTAAAGGGACCAATGAACTGGGGCAAGAGCTTGTGGGAGTTGATACGCAGGAGCAGATCTTGGGTGGGCAGCCAGACATAGTCCCCAGGCCAGAGTGGTCTGATTAGGCACTGACCGCTGTTAGTCTGGCAGCAGTTGGTAAGGTTGGCAACTAAGATAGATAGATAGATAGATGCTTTATTGATCCCAGAGAAAATTACAGTGTCACAGTAGCATTACAAGTGTACAGAGATACCAATATCCAAATATTAGAAGAGATGTAAGTAAGAATAAAAAATAAGCTACCTCAAACAGTCTAACAGGAGTGGTAGGTCATCACTTCCCAGGCTATAGTTTGTCTCATTATAGAGCCTAATGGCCGAGGGTAAGAATGATCTCATATAGCGCTCTTTGGAGCCATGTAGATGCCTTAGTCTCTTACTAAAAGTGCTCCTCTGTTCAGCCAAGGTGGCATGCAGAGGGTGAGAAACATTGTCCAGAAATTCCAGGATTTTCCAGAGTGTTCTTTGTTTTACCACAGCCTCCAGTTTGTCCAGTTTGACTCCGATAATGGAGCCAGCCTTTCTAATCAGTTTATTGAGCCTGGTGGTGCCACTGCCCCAGCACACCATCGCATAGGAGATTGTACTGACAACAACAGACTGGTAGAACATGTGAAGGAGAGGCCTGCATACTCCAAAGGACCTCAGTCTCCTTAGGAAGTAGAGGCAACTCTGATCCTTCTTGTACACAGCCTCTGTGTTGGTGCTCCACTCAAGTCTGTCATCCAGGTGCACCCCCAGGAACTTGATGGTTTTCACCACATCCACGTCCTCACCAACAACAGTAACAGGGAACAGTGCAGTGCAATCCACTGTGCCCTATTCCAAGCATTCTGGCATCAGTTAACCAGGGCCCTGATGGATGGGTCCTCTACCGTTGGTTCCTCTGTGGGGAACCAACATTGGAAGGACTGTTTGGCCCTGAGCAGATACTTCTTCCATGTGGAAGGGTTAGAGGTGAAGTATTGCAGAAATTTATCTACTTGCAAATTTGCTCTTTCTGACTGACCACTGGTCTGTAGATGATAGTTAGAGGACAAACTCAGTTAGGTGTAGAGGAGGGAGCAGGAGGCTTGCCAGAAGTGGGAGAAAAATTGTGGGCCCCAGTCCAACACTATGTCCTTAGGGAAGCCTTAGAGAAAAATTACATGTTGGAGAACCAGGTCCACCATCTCAGTGGCTGACAGAAGCTTGGGAGGGCAGTGATGTGGGCTACCTTGGACAACCAGTCCACCACTGTCATGATCACCATGCCCCTATCAGAAGGTGGCAAACGTGATGAAATTCAAAATGATGTAGGACCACGAGTGTGGGGACTGTTAGGGGCCGCAGCAGCCCAGACGGTCAATGGTTAGATGAATTGCATGGGCACATTGAAGACAGGCAGCAATGAACTGATAACTGTTCATCTGCAATGATGATGGGCCATCAGACTGACATTACAGTCCATCGTGTGCCTGGATGGCTGGAGAGGGGTGAGGAGTGGCACCACTGGAGTGCCTCAGAATGAATGGCCACTTGCACACAAATGCGGTTGTCAGGTGTGTCGGCCAGAGTAGGCTCATGCTTGGGGCCTGGCAGATCTGCTTCTCACAATCCCAGACGTTCGGGTTGAGGATCTACAAAGGATGCAATGATGGGCTGAGGGTCAATCTTATTTTCAGCTGGGTTGAGCTGTTATGACAGAACGTCCACCTTAGTGTTACTGGAGCAGGGTCTGTAGGAGACGATGAAGTTGAATTGTTCAAAGACGAGGGCCCAGTGAACCTGACATGGTTGATGGGTCTGTTGTATGGATATGAGTTCTGCTGATCAGTCCAGATCAGGAAGGGCTCCGTTTCCCATCAGCCAATGTCTCCACTCCTCCAAGGCCTGTTTAATGTCTCCTACATTTAATTCCCTGTCTCCTACTCCATAACAGCACTGTGTAGAGTTGTATTTGAGGGAGTGTGCCTCACTGCCATTCCTTGCTGGGAGAGGACAGACATGACACTTATGTCAGATTCATCCATCTCTACCACAAAACGTCTGGGGGAGGGGGGGGGGGGGAGGTCGATGGTGAAGATTGGGAATAGTGGTGAAACGTGTCTTGAGCTCCTTCAAAGCATAGTCCATGGAAGCAGACCAGGTTATCCGTGAAGTAGGTGATTTGGTGAGGGAAGTGAGAGGATTGGCAATTTGGCTGCTGTTCCTGATGAAAGCCAGTAGAATATAAAGAGGCCCAAGATGTCCTGTAGTTGTTTGATGGAGCACGGTCGAGGACATTCGACAACAGCACACACTTTCTCTGGGTCCATAGTTATGCTAAGGGTGTAAGAACATAACCCAGGAGTAAATGACAGGGGTGTGGAACTGGCATAACTTGCAATATAACTAATTTTCGAGGAGATGCTGAAGGACTAAATGGATGTGGCAGATGTAGTGTTGGGAGCGCTTGGAGAAGTTGAGGATGTCATCGAGGTAGATGAGCAACTCCCTATGTTTCGGATGATTGCTGGATCTCATTAATAAAAGCTTGGCAAATGGCAGGATCGTTGAAAAGTATTCATAGTGGCCAAAGGGTGTTATGAACGCTGAATTCCACTCATCTCTCTGGCGGATGTGAATCAGATTGTATGTGCTCCATAGATCCAGTTTGGTGAAGAACCGGGCTCAGCGGGTGTTTCAAATGTGCTGGCCATCACGGGGAGAGATAATGGTCCTTACTGGTGACATTGTTGATTCCATGGTAGTCGATGCAGTGACGAAGATCCCATCTTCCTTTTTGAAAAGGAAGAATCTTGTATTGGGATGGTCAAATGAAGCTGTGCTGTAGTGCTTCGGTGATGTAGTCATTCGTGGCTTTGGACTCTGGAGGGGAGAGGAAGAATAAACCTTGGGGAGTCCAGTCCAGAAAGTTAGCTGCTGCACCAGAATCCACTACAGCCTCCTGTGTGCATAGACCCATTGGGGTGAGGAGGAGGAGAGAGAGTGAGTCGGTCTATGGTGCAAGAATGATAAGACAGGTGGAGCTTAACAGATAGAAGAACCCTCTTCTCTACCTGGTGGTACCATTTCCTGGACAGAGTGGACATTTGGTGTGTGTGTGATCAGCAGCGTTGCAGCAAGCACATATATTGTTTCTTTTCCAGCACTCACACTCTTGGGGGAGAGTCAGAAGGCAGCTCAGCATGGGTTCTGTAGGCATTCATGAAGAGGGTTCTGCAGCTTGAAATGGTTGTAGGAACGGTGTAGGGTTTCTGGCTGATCTGTATGTTCATTCCAAAAGACACTTGGCAGTTTGGAGGGTCAGAGTGAAAGGCTTTCGAGGCTGTTGGGCACCTCCTGGGAAGATTGCTCATCTTTCAAGTACTCTGAGAGGCTGTGATGGGTATGGGTTGGCACTGTTTCTGCATCCATCCGCACTCTACCACAAGGGTTCTGAATTTCATGGTGTATTCCTAATGCAGGTGAAGCATCCAATTGGCTGCCTTCCATGCACTTCTTGGATAGTCAAAAACCCAGTGCATCTCAGCAGTAAAATCTTCATCTTGGTTGCAAATGAGGATTTTATTGTCCCAGTTAGTGGCAGCCCAAGTCTGAGCTTGTTCAGCCAGGTGAGAAATGACAAAGGTAATTTTGGCTGGGCCTATAATACACAGAGATGACTGGAGCTTGATGTGTAAGATGTACTGGACAGGAAGATGCTTCATCAGGTTGGGGATCTGTTGAGGTCCTTGAGCACTGGAATCCAGTGCTCCAAGGGAGGAGGTTGACTGGGGTGGGGTTGCAGTATTGTGATGGAGAGTTGGTTGAGAGTGGTGAGCAGATAATCAATGATCTCCTGCAGCTTTGGGATCATATGCTCATGTCAACGGATGACTTTGTTTGGGCAAACGTACTCTTCTGGGTCAATCATTGTAGAAGAGGCTTGACATAAAAGTAGAGCAGCAGAGATGATTTAGCAACAAACAATGTTTTAAAAATCAATGCTTCATAGCATCTTTTGGAGCTTGAGCAGTGGCCAATCAGAGATCAGGATTCATTAGCAAGATCAAATAAAAATAAGGCAGGGCAAGCAGAGCCATCATTGTTGGAGCGGCAATTATATGAATGGGACAGTGTTAGAATGGGGACACTTTTGGCTTTGCCTCATCAGGCTTGGGTGACGCAAGTATCTGGTAATCTTTTTCTTACTCATTCTTCATCTGTTAACCCGTTGGCCCCCTTCCACTTCCCAGTGGTCAAAAACCCAACACATCTCATTGCTGAATTCCTCAGATTTATTGCAAATATTGGTTTTATTGTCCCAGTTAGCAGCAGCCCAGGTCAGAGCTTGCCCAGTCAAGACAGAGATGACAAAAACAATCTTTGCTCAGTCCATAACAGACAGAAATAGCTGGAGTTCAATGTGTAAGATGCACTGAGACAGGAAATTGCTGCATTGGGTTTGGGGTCCATTGAAACATTCAGACACTAGAATCCAGTGCTCTGGGGGGAGGAAATTAACTGTCACGGGGTTGTATCGCGACAGAAAGTTTGAAGAGAGGGGTGAGCAGATGGTCAGCGGTTTCCTGCTGCATATAGACCATGTGCTCATGGCGACAGATAATTCAGATGATTTCCTTCAGGTGAGCATACTCTGCAGGGTCAATCGAAGATTCACTCATCCTATCAGGATCTGCGGAGAACCAAACGCAAACCAGTGGGGATTTGGTGGGGAGTGATAACTTTAATAATAAACTGTAAATAATAAACCACCAGGGGCCAGTAAATAGGAGTGAACTGATACGCAACATGACAGGGCAACAATGCAACAAAAAGACTTGTTCATTTGAGTGAACAAGGACTACCGGCAGGAGCTGGGTTTAAATAGGCTGCAGTTGATGTGCCTGAATCAAGTGGCGTGCCTCCTGTTTACTGTGTGGAGACCGGGAGAGGCAGGCCAGGTAAGTAATGGAAAAAAAATAACAAGAGGGTTAAGGGACAGAACTGAGGAAGAAAGTAACCTGGCTATTTAGATTTATTTAGATTTTACCATGTCTGGCCCCTTAAGGAGAGCAAAGAAGATATTTGATACTAATTTTTCAGAGACAGTCTCACAATTAAAGAAATAAATGGATTTGATTCACATATTGTTTTACAATCTTTGGCATCTAATGCTAGAGGTGTGCAGTTCCCACATTAGCTTCATTAGCAATCTAGTAGAAGGTTCCTGTACTGGATTTCAACAGTCACAACCCTGTTCTATGTGTAGACCCATTTAACTAAAACACAACAGAAATAGACCAAATCACCCAATGAGTCCACAGGTAGACCATCGAACATAGGAGCAGAATAAGTCCATTCAGCCCATCGAGTCTGCTCCACCATCCCATCATGGCTGATTCATTTTCCCTCTCAACCCGATTCTCCTGCTTTCCTCCTGTAACCACCGTCGCCCTTGTTGATCAGAAATCTATCAGCGTCTGCTTTAAATATATCCAATGACTTCACCTCCACAGTTGTCCATGGCAATGAATTTGATGGAGTTATCACCCTCGGGCTAAAGAAATTCATCCTCATCTCTGTTCTTAATAAATGCCCTTCTATTATGAGGTTTCTTCTCTGGTCCTAGACTCCTCCACTGTAGGAAATGCCCTCTCCACATCCACTCTATCTAAGCCTTTCAGTATTTGATAGATTTCAATGAGATCCCTAACAAGTACAGTTCCAGAGCTATCAAACGCTTCTCCTACATTAACTCTTTCATTCCCAGAATCATTCTCACAAACACCTGCTGGATCCTCACAAATGCCAGCAGATCCTTTCTTTCATAAAGGACCTAAAGCTGCTTCCTATACTGCAAGCATGGTCTAACCAATGCATCCTTACTTTTATCTTCTAATCCCCTTGAAATGAATGTTAACATTGCATTTCCTTACCTTACCACCAACACAAATTAACTGCAAATTAGCTGTGCTAATCCCCTTTGCACCTCTGATTTCTGAAGTTTCTCCCTATTTTAGAAAATAATTTACACCATTCCGTTTACCAAAGTGCATGACTATACACTTCCTTCCACAGTGTTCCATCTCCCACTTATTTGCCTATTCTCCTCATCTGTCCCTGCTTCCTCAACCCTGCTTGCCCCTCCACCTATTTTTGCATAGCCTGCAAATGTGGCCACAAACCCAAGTAAATTTCAATAGGTTCATTAGGTTCCATTTAATGGCAGAGAAATGTATACAATATACATTCTGAAATTCTTTTTCTTCGCACACATCCATGAATGCAGGGGAGTGCTCCAAAGAATGAATGACAATTAAATGTTAGAATCCCAAAACCCCCCCAACTCCCCCTCCCACACACAAGCAGCAGTAAGGCAACAACACTCCCCCTTTCCCCACCAGCAAAGAAAAAGCATCGGCACCCTCCACCGAGCACTCAAACGTGCATCAATAAAGACACAGATTTGCAGTACCCCAAAGACTACTCGTTCACCCAGTAATTCGACATACCGCAGACTCTCTCTCTCCCATAATAAGGGAAAAGGAGTTGTCTCCATTTCACAGTGAGAGGGGGGACATAGCAAACAACTTGCAGATTTATGATGTTAAAATTTTGTTGCATCATTTTTTCCAAGCTCTGCGCCCAGAAAGCCCAGGTCTCTGGACACACAGCCAGCAGCCAAACCACTGCTCCTTATGTTCTATGTTCTCCCACGACACCTCAGTCAGGACATCGGACTTGAATTCGCTCGTCTCCAGAGCCTCAAAAATCCAGCACCCTGAAGGTGCACTACTCTTCCAGGTCGCATCCTTGGGACATCAAAAAGCGGCTGGTCGTAAGGCCCTGACAGAGGGTCCCATTCCTGCAAAGAATCGAAGTCAGAGTGTAACTCCAGGTCAGGGTCTTCAAAAGAACCTTGAAAAGGTAAAAGGGGATATCAAAGATAGAAATAGAGCTATTTTCGAAGATGTAAGCAAAGGAGACACCGTTTAGCACCGATTTGACTTTTATGATGTAGTTGAGAAGAGTATGAGTAGACCTACATTCCTAGCCTCGATGGGAAATTAATCAGAGTTAGCCACTCAATTTTGACTGTTTCCAATCCAAATTTATTGAGGACTATCAGAGTAAAAGCCAACTTCGTTATTGGATTATATACACCCCATCCAGAATCAAGAGGGAATTTGAGGGAGGCAAATTTTAAGACTCAGAGTAGCTGATATCTAGAATACCATGCCAGAGGAGATGGTGAAATCACATACAATTGCTATGTCACTTAAAAAGTTAAAGCATAGAAGAATATATACTGAATGTGGGTAAATTGAAGAAGTAGAAGTGGTCTAAACTGTGGCATGAACATGATGGGCTAAAAGACTGATTTATTTGCTCTATGACTCTCTCTTTCTTCTTTGTAACTGATTTATTAGGCCAAAGATTGACAATATCAACCCATCTCTTCTGATTTCATTTCTAAACTTTTCTGCGACTTGTGCCAAGGATGGTGTCCATATAGAAGGAGTACAGTTGTAAGCATTAAGTTCTAGTGTACAGATTTTGACAATGAATAAGCAACACAGAAAACACTCTTCACAAATAGAACCTTTGTGGCCACTCTCTACTTCTGTCAGCCTTTAGATTCTCATGTGTATTGATTGAAATCTTAAGTTACAGACACCAAGTATATCATGCTAGACCTTGTGGATCCAATTTTCACACTGCTAAACTGATAGATTCCTTTCTCCAATCTTCAGTTTCAATTTTCAGAACTCATTGAAAAGGAAAATAAAGCAGGCCAAATATCTGGCAGGTAATCCACCATTGTCAACATTTCCAAGCAAAGAAGAAAATGGTACTATGTTGGAAGCTCAGCCTTAAATTAAATTGTGTTACTTTTTTTTTACAATATCCCTATTGTTTCTATAAAATGCTGATCAAACAAAAATAAGTTTGTGTCAATTACAGTCATTTTGTGTTTTGTATTCATTTTCTCTAGCTACTGATGTTTAGGACCAGAAACTGACCAAAATTATATGGATCCAGAAATTTTGCATCTTTTGCAGGTGGATCTCCATCCCACAGACTGAGGTGAAAATGCTCCCTGCATACCATTTCCAATGAAGAAGTATTTTGACATTTTCTATTCCACAGGATAATACTGTGGACCAAGTCCCTTTCCCCTGTTGCCTGCTTAAGGACTCAGTCTGAACAAAATAGGGGTGACATGTGCACAGTACAAAGACTTGACCGAGAGATCTTTCAATACTTTTTGTTTCAATAAATATTTTTGAAAAATCCCTCTGTGTTATTATGTTTGTATATAATAAAGAACTTCAGTTCAGAGTGAGCAATGCGGGCAGTTCACCCGGACGGAACCAGAAGCTTTGATGGTGGGATCAGTGTTGAACAGTGTTCAGTAATAAAATGTTTTAGCATTTACCTACGCCAGGATTGTCTTTATTAAGAACAAACATAACACCCCCTGCTAGAAAGATACCTAAACATTATTCCTGCCCTGTTGGTAATGTGAAATATGCCTGGGTAAAGACATAAGTGCAGAAAAGTAGTTTGCCTGTCTTGTCTAGATTTCATTACTCTATGCTAATTTTAACCATATCCAGTTCATTAATGGATTTGACGCTGTTTCATTAAATTGGTGCTTCTGAAAAAAACGTTTATTTTTTAAATTACTTAAGCAATGTGAACTTTTTTAAAATACCTCTATTTACCAGAGCATTTAAAATTAGCATTTGGATCTTTGATAGTGGCAAATTATGTGCTGAATGGCAGGGGCCTCTGAAGTCTAGTTGCTGTTTGTGGCCCACCTTGCTTTGTGGGTAACACTTGGTTGTGGAGAGAAGCTCAGCCAGTTATCTGTATGTGAATAAGATTCGTGTAGGGGGATGGAACTGTGGGTAGTGTGTTCAGGCATTAGGCTCAAAAAAGACTTTACTGACAAATGTTGATTATATATATTGGTCAGGAAGTTGGGAACAATCCCTTTGTTCTCTTTGAAAATGATTCTGGAGGACTTTTATATCCACCTGAGAGTCTGACTTTACCTGACTCTAGGATCCCCTCCAGAAGGTAGGTTCTGTAATACTCACTCAGTCCAGGAGTGAGAACCTAGATTTTGCAGTAAGGTAATAGAGTCTTGTATACAAAACCTTATTCTAACATAAGTCATGACTGACAATTTCATGGATGACACCACAGCCTTCTGTGTTTCTCCTGAGAATGCTGGAGGATGATATAAACTAGTTAGATAATTCAATATCACAAAAAATATGAATGTGAAAGCATAACTCTGTTTCTCCCTCATGGATACTTGCTGACCCACTAAGTATTAATTTCAGATTTTTCTATTTGCAGTTCTCAGCTTTCCTCTGACAAATTATATCCTAAATGTAAAATGAAAATTCACAGTAAATTATCAACTTATTACTTCTTAAGTACCTATGTGGCTGCCATGAAAAATTCATCTGTTCTTAATGAAAACTAGTATAAACTTGAGGTCATTTATCAAGGTGAGTGGCATTAAATTTAATTTAGGATGTATCAAAATCTCAATGGAAAACTTATTTGCAAGTATATTGTCCCCAGAACGTTTTAGTTTGAGGAAATTCTGCTCTAATGACCTAATGATATAGACGGTGTCAATGGTTGTGTCCAGAGATACCACACAAAACAACAATTGGGTTATAATTATATTCTAGACAAACCATTTTCACTCAAGTTTGCTGCTACCAACTTTAATTTTAATTTAAGTAGATACTTAATTGACATGAACAAGCCACAGATATTTAATCACACCTTAATATTAAATATTAAGTATATTTACATTCAATAAAATATGAAGTGTATTTGCATTCAACATTGCTGGTCTTTGATACTTGCGCACCAGAATGAGAAAGTGTACCAGCTCCTTCACAAACATGTTTTGTTTTTAATTAATGATGCATTTACTTGTAAAGTAGTGAGATGGCAGCAAAACGCAGAAAGCTACCCACAGGTTGACCTCTGGCTACAGTCAAAAGAGGAATGATCTTGCTGCTAAATTTGTGAGCATGTGTACCCAGCTAATTTGAGTGTGTTTCAATGGGAAGCAGATGTTCACTGATTTGAAGTGTATAAATTGTGACACAAAGGGTGCAGGGAAACACATGTGCAGATGATTAGAGAGTGGCATATTTCCAGTTAAAACGTCACAGAGAAGTTGCACCTGAGACCAAGCCTCCATCCGAACAGAAAGAGTTAAGGAAAGTGACTGCTACATCCCATTAAACAGCACTTAAGAAGCGCAGCCAGAATCCACAAATCTTTTCACTTCAGAATTTTAACAATGCGTCCTGTTAACTGTTTTCTTTGCCCTCACTTCTGGCAATTCCAAGCAAACAGTCACAAGGAGGCAGTCGCACAAGCTGGTGCCATAAATGATCCTAAATCGATGCTGTTACTGTACCATGAAGTAACTGAGATAAGGGCTGCATGTATACTTAATAAGAAAGAGGAAGGCATTACAAGACCAACTTCACACTCAGCTTGCCCACCAAGAGCTTTTTTTAAATTTATAACAATAACTCAATGTTTTGGTAGGCAGGCCCCAGTCCACTTAGCAAGTGAGGCGGCATGGGTGGAATGCCAGGTATGTCTACAGAGCAGCACAACGCAGGCAGGCTGACGCCAGGAGAGAATAGGCAGGTACCTATTGAATTACAGGATTTCTACAAATCTAATCCACATGTAATGTGAGACTCATTATATATCCAGCCTCAGCCAGAGCTAAGGAGGACAGGGGATGTGTGTGACCCACGGGCAGTGATCCCAGCAAAGAAGCTGTGTGAAGAGAGCTTGGCCCTGGGAGAGAGTTTTCTTTTTTCTATCTCTCAGGAAAGGTTACACGAAGCATGACAACTACTTGTTTTGTGCTCACCAGGCAAGAAAATACCTCCCAGCTCTCCACCTTCTTTTTAAAAAAAAGCAATTGTTGTCACACTTCCTTTCCTTTGCAAAATGCCTAGAGACACCAAAAGTTATCCTGTGGCGCTTGACACAAGTTGACTGGTTGTCAGGGTGCTGCTCCAGGCTGTCAGGTACCTGAATCCCATCACTTCTCACACTTTGGCAGTCTTTTCTTCTCTGCAACCCCTTTGGTGTGGCCTCCCTCACCAACCTCTGTGGTAGGTAAAGACTGAAAAAAAAACAGACTGCTAATTCAGCTTGAGACTTTGTGTACAGCTCTCAGAGGCGGCATGCAGAATATGCAATAACAAGAATGTGAAGAACATTCTGCATTAATCTCTTCCACACAAGAAGCACTTTGGATTTGATTTTCTTTCCAAATGTTTATCTGGGTGTCCTCTACCTGACCATCTGTCTACACCGTTTTGTACAAATAGGGACAAACGACGATGATGATATTGATCTGAATATGTAAGAATGATCCTGTTAGAAGCTGGATTACTCCAAGAAAATATATTAAGAATATCTAAGGGATGTTTTCAAAAAAGGATAACATCTAAAAAGTTTGTGTTTCTTTGTTTCCAAAACAGCAAAAATGCTATTAGCTAATTAGTATGCTATTATATATTTAATATGTCAACTAAAACTAAAAGTTGTTACTTCTTTATGTGACTTCAGATTTTGTGTTCTTTCACATAACACATACATTTTGAAAGGAGGTGTGCTTTCTGGCATTGTGCCTCGGGCTTCTGCATCAGCATGTTGAGATTTTATTATCCATTTACTTGAATGGTCTTTGTGTGTTTCATTAAACATCAAAAAAGACCATTGTACAACATAATATTATGAGAGTTCTTGCCAACAGGATCATATGCAAAGTAGAGTTGAACTTCATTTAGAAATAATATATTCCATGTTATTAAGATTTAACACATCATGTATATATTTGAGAAATTATAGGATTTCATTTGGCATTTACTCTATAAAGAATCAAAGTTAACTATAATGGTGTTTGAGTAGGATAATGAATAATTACTTGGCAACTGTACCAATGTGTAAGATTTTAATTTACGTTTGACCTGAAATGCTTTAATGTTGTGGTGAAACTTTTTTGTAAGTTCCATTGCTTCTGCAGTTGCTAAAACTAATTTATCCGTGCAATTATGCAACCCATTTGGTTATGCTAGAACAGGATGGTTGTAACTATTTATTTTGTGTTCAGTTTTATTTGAATAATTGTGAATGTTAAAACAAGAAATATCGGTCCTATGCTGTTAATATTGTGAGTATCAAGCTAAATACAGATAAACTATGACTGGATCCATTAATTCTTAGTGAAGGAAAGTTTGAGAATTCTTACTTCAAACAAACATCCCAAAAGTGAAAGAACAAAATTATCCAATATACAGTATAAAGTTTTGTGTGAGTTTGTGTTCTGTAAAACAACTAGTTGGTTCAGTGTATGGATCGGTAACATAAAAACATAAGCAGTTGTTCATTTGACTCTTTGCCATTCATGGTTAACCTTTTACCTCAGGACTAATTTCCAGCATTATTCCCTTAAAATCCAAAAAAACAAATGATCTCTGCATAGAACAGAAGTTCCCAACTTGGGGTCCACAGACCCCTTGCTTAATAGCATTGGTCTAAGACACAAGAAAGGTTGGGAACCATTGCTCTAGAATATACTCAGTAATGGAGCCTTCAAAGCTTTATTGGGCAGAAAATTCTAAAGATTCATCCACCTCTCAGTGAAGTGTTTTCTTTTTATCTTAGCCCTTTATTCTGAGACTGTAACTCCTGATACAATATATCCTGGTCAGGAGAAACACTATTCCTATTGCTATTCTGCCAACATTTCAACAAGGTCACATCTGGTTCTTCTAGGCTCTAAAAAGGCACAGTCTCCTTCCATTATCCTTATTGGACAACCCTTGTCTCCTTCATCATTTGCAGAATCAATTAGACCAATTTTTAACAATATTTGGCAAAAACTGTGAGGCCACCCTCTGGATGGAGAAGCAACATCTTATATTCCATCTGGGTAGCTTTCAATCTGATGGCATGAGTATCAATTCTTCCTTCCAGTAAAAAAAGTTTGCTTCACCTCCCACTTCTTATATTCCCCACTCTGACTTCTCACCTGCCTATCACCTCTGCCTGGTTCCTCCTTCTCTTTCTCCTATGGTCCACACTCCACTCCAATCAGATTCCTTCCTCTTTAGTCCTTTACCTTTCCCACCCACCTGGCTTCACCCATCACCTTCTAGCTATCCTCCTTCCTCTCCACTTCCCCCCCCCCCCCCCCAGCTTTTTATTCTGAAATCTTCCCCTTCCCTTTCCAGTGCTGAAGAAGGGTCCTGGCCTGAAACGTCAACTGTTTTATTCATTTTGATGGATGCTGCCTGACCTGTCGGGTTCCTTCTGCATTTTGTGTGTGTTGCAAAACATAAAACTGTAATTTAAAAAAATGAAAATAAGGGATCAAGATGAATATCAGAAACCTTCCCCGGAAATCCTGTTGTCAGTTGTAAACTGATAATTTTTGTAACATGATTTCAGCAATAGGGAGCCTTAAATTATACTCTATATGTATAGGAACAAAGAATTAGAGGACTAGATCTTTCTGTTGTCTGAGTGTTCACTAGATATGTATCAAGGATAGCAGACAGTGAAAGGTGGGGCTGGGGAATAGCCTTCCATTACATCAGATGTAATTCTGGTTTGTAACAAATAATCAGAACAGAGGTTAATATTGCTGAGTTAGAAGACCATTAATGATGTATGCATATCAAATGCTGATGAATTGGTTGTTGCCTTGGGTACTTTGACTATTTTTTCCACTGCAAGAGTTGTGGAATTCTGTTCACAACTGTTTAACTTGATGAGGAAGAGTAAAATTAAATCGGGAACTTTATTCTTCTATCGTAGGGCCCCTACTGCACTAGTTTAGAAAAGGTCACATTTCCTGCAGAAGCACTTTAAGAGGTTCTCCTCAGAGGATAAAGAGGAAATAGCATCGAGAGATGAATTGGAACGAGACAAATTGTGACTTATGATCAATTTAAAACAGTGCACAGAGGTACAGGCCCTTTGGCCTACAATGTTAGGCTGAATTAATTAAGCTAGTAATGAAATGTGGAATTCAACTAATCCTTTCTGCCTACACAATGTCCCTTGCACATACATGTGCTTATCTAAAAGCTTCTTAAATGCCTCTGTTATATTTGCCTCCACCTCCACCCTGACAGCACATACCACCACTCCCTGCGTATAAAACTGGCTTTGCATGTCTCCTTTAAACTTAACTCCTCTCAACTTAAATGTCTGCTTTCTAGTATTAGAAATTTTGACCCTGGAAAAAGGGTATCAGCTATCTATTCTATGCCTCGCATAATCTTATAAGCTTCTATCAGGTCTCCGCTTATGTTCCATCACTCTAGAGAAGGCAACCCAGGCTGGTCCAACCTCTCCTTATAGCACATGTTCTCTAATCTGGGCAGCTTCCTGGTAAACCAGCACCCTCTCCAAAGTCTCAACATCTCACCTATAAATGGGACAGCCTGAGCTGAACACAATGCTCCAGATGTGACCTAACTAGAGCTTTATAAAGCTGCAAGATAACTTCCCGGCAGTGTACCTAATATTTGTATGTTGTTAAAAAGATTAATGTAAACTCACTTCACCTAGAAGGCTACTAAGAAATACTCCAAGATCAAGTTCTCAGTCGTCATGTACAAACAGAAATCACGGTGAGTTCTCAAACAAGAGAAAATCTGCAGGTGCTGGAACTCCGAGCTACACACACAAAATGCTGGAGGAGCTCAGCAGGCCAGGCAGCATCTATGGAAAAAAGTACAGTTGACATTCAGGGCCGATCCAGTCCTATCAAAGTGCCTGGACTGTAGTTTTTTTCCGTAGTTGCTGACTGGCCTGCTGAGGTCCTCCAGCATTTTGTGTGTGTTTTCATAGTGAAAACTGACTGTTCTCAATGAACTGAGACAGTGAAAACATACCCAATGTGAGGAAAAAGCAAACTACATTTTTCATGGACCTGAAGTATTAACTGTGTTCCTCTTCTCAGGCTGCATGAACTATTGAGTATTTCTAGCACTTTCTTTCTCATTATGTGATTCATTGGTCTGCAGTGAACAGTCAGTAATAAAGCACTGTTTCCCTTGGCAACTAAATACTGTGCTTTCAGAGTGAAGGAGCAATGGTTATTGGGGTAGTCTTTAATTGTGCCTTATCACAATAAGCAAGTTTCTGAAAAAAAATGGGAGTATATTAGTCATAGTTAGTTTCTTGATCACATTGTCATTGATTAAAGGAAAAACATTCTAGATTGCAGTGATATTCTGGGATTGGAGATCTGTGCAAAACCTTTTTTTAAGACCTATTGTATCTGGATAAGCTTCTGGAAATTGAAGGCCAACTTCTTAGCTCTCTGCTCTTTCACCTTTTCCCGAGTTGGCCTCATTCCAAGAGAGGAGAGAAAAGTGCTTAGTTCACCTTCTATAACATTATCAGTCAAATAAGCAGCCTTGGGAACAGTATGCTATTGTACTTATCTCTCGAAATTTCATTCTGAAAATTATTTCTTCTTTGCACACAGGGTCCATGGCATAAAAAAGGTTGGGAGCCCCTGTGTGCACATCTTGAAGTGCAGGTTCAGCTATGATTATGTACTTACAGTCATTATGTCTGTCCCACTGCCAAGCATCCAGTAGACCCATAAAGGGCAGTAAAAATTCACCACCGACTGTTAATGAGGAGGCTTTGGAAAATCAGAAATGAACCAGTTGCATCTAGGTCCCCAAAGCATCCAATTCAAAATTATTGGCACAAATTTACAACTTTTTGTTAAGCTATAGCTTTATATTCTAGTCAAAATATTACTGAAAATCTTCTGCCCCTGTCCATTTTCCTAATTCTGTTGGTTTAGACTCAGCATCATTACCAATTTGCAAAATAAAGGAATGGACACTACAAAATTTAAAATAATCAATTCCAATCAATTATTAATAGAAATTTTTAATCTTTTAAAATGTAAATGCTAATATCGCTGGTTTGGTCTACACTTCAGTAATTGTCTTGCAATTTGCCTTAAGTTACTCAAATGTAGAATCGGGATGGTGTTTGATACCACCTAGGAATACTTAGCCAGGTGGGCAGCAACAGCAGGAACAGAAACGTAGCTAATGTCTCAGGTTGATGACTGAAAGAACTGGGAAAAGTTGGAAATGAAATACTTTGCAGAGGAAGGGGAGACAGTAGAGAAAACTAAAGGGAAGCTTTGTGATCGGAGAAGACCAACTAAGTGACATGTGTGGTGGCAGTATCGGTTGAAAAAGGGTTGAAATAACTCATGAATTACAAAAGGTGTTTCTGGAGGAGGTGTCGAGAAAAGAAAGTGAATGATAAGAGAGACAAAGAAAATGAATGCTGGAAATTTGATATACATGACAAGAGTAGCCTGAAATTGTTGAATAAATGCCTGAAGGCTATGACGGTGGTGGTAAACTTTCCTGCCCTGTTAGCAACTGAGACGCTTAAATGGCTACAAGCCAAGAAACAAGCAGAGCTAATTTTAAACAATAATTTAACTTTATTCACCAATAATTGCAAAGCAATTACAGCATAGGCCAAATGATTTAAATCAATCCACTTTACTTGCCAGGATGTAATACTCAGTAAGAACACACTACAAAATACAATGCTACTTAACTGGTCTTATACAAGGTAGGTGGTATATCATTACACAGGTTTTTTTTAAGTTGCCTACTATGAATAGAACACACTAATGGTGCAGGCATACTTGGACAAATGTGCTGAAAAAGAGCTAAATTATTAGCTGGGACCAGGGCATTTTGGATTTCAGGTTTATTTTCTTCTCAGTCTTGTTTAGGCAGAGTGTTGTCCACCTTTTACATGAACAGGGTGTATAGATAGACTCCTTGCTGAGACCAGAGAATCCTGCACCGTGATCTGCCCATGCACCCCTGGGAAATTCTGGAGGCTTATTGTGAAGAAACTTACTGACTTCTTCTTTGGGGAAATGGGATCTACCTTGAGCAGGTAAGCCAGGTTTAGGTTAGGATAGATCAGTGAAATGTAATAAATCTGAAGTGATAGTCTCTGAATCAACCCTGCCTGTAAATTTGACAGGACTCTGGTAAAACATGTAGAATACTGCAGGAAACCAGCCTTGATAACTTTCTTACTCTGACTCTTCATCATTTTTTCCTGTCCTGATGAAGGGTCTCGGTCTAAAACGTCAACTGTACTCTTTTCCATAGATGCTACCTGGCCTGCTGAGTTCCTCCAGCATCTTGTGTGTGATGCTTGGATTTCCAGCACCTGCAGATTTTCTCTTGTTTTTGATAGCTTTCCATTCATCAAATACGACTATGCTTCCTTAACAGCGTAGAACCCTTGGACGGAGAATCTACTGGAGCCAGACACATCAAATCACAGATGCTAGACCTCCCCAAGTTGCCTATACCTAATGCTGTAGACTTCAATTGTTCAATATCATTCATTGCAGGCATGTACTTAGAGGTAGGGAATGATCGTTAGAAGCTTTAACAGAAGGCCTTTAATCCAGAAAGTACCAAAAGTACACAAAAACTTTGTCAATCTGACCTTGATGATGATTTTGACTCAAAGAGCTATAAATAAGCTGAAATCCCACTTGTTTTTTTGGTGAATCTTTGAGGAGTGATTTTCAGATAAATGCAAGAATTAGTAGTTCGTATAAAGCATTGATCATATGAAGGATCACTGATAGTTAAACCACATTTTGGATCAGTTCATGTTTTGGAGATACACGTGGAATGGGGTGGGGTCCCAGAAATATCATATCTTTGCTCAGTTGTCCATCATTTACATGGAAATTAGATGCTCTTCCACCAGCTGCACCCTGGTATTGTTTGAAGTTTTGGGGTTGCAGCAAACCAATTATGGATGTTTCAAATTTTTGGAGTGTTTTTACGGCATTTGTTAAATTACTGGGGCAATGTTCAGAAGGCCAAATCAGTGGTCCAAAGGTATAATTTTGAATATTGTGTTCAGTTCTGATCACCTCAACATGGGAAGGATATGGAAACTTTAGAGAGGGTGCAGAGGAAATTTACCCAAGTTGCTTTTGGACTAGAGAGCATGACTTCTGAGGTTAGGTTAAGGGGGCTAGTGATTTCCACTTTGAAGAGAAGGATGAGAATTGACCTGATAGAGATGTACAAGATGATAAGAGGTGTAGTTCAAGTGGACTAGAGAGCATGTATTAGAAGGATAGGTCAAGGGAGCTTGAGATTTTCTCTTTGGACCAACACAGTCACTTTGAAGCTCCTTGAGATTTGAGAGCAGTATGCTACTGCATGGTTTGCACTGGAGGAAGCCCAGTTCGCACTGTGAGAAATCATCACGGACATTTCCAAACTTTACTATGTTGCAGCATCGCTATTAGTTCCACTGCAGCCAGAATGGTGAGTCTACTAAAAGACCCACCTGCACATGGTATGTATAGCACTCTGATAATTTACCTATTTCAGACTTTAGGACTGCCTGAGTCTGAGACCACAGAACCGTTGCTCTTCTTGTCTGGCCTGGGTGATGCTAGACTTTCAGAACTAATGGACCTCATCCTGGGCAATCACCATCCTTGCTTTATTTTTAAAGAATTCCTTATGCAAGATTGCCTGGTCAAGTTTGCATTGTCCTCACTAATACACCCATGAAGGATTATTGGGAGCTTGCTAAAATGGCCGATAGTGTACATTCAGCCAGGCAGAGGTGCATCATTCCTCCTCTTTCCCCATTTCAATAAGCCCTGTCCATAGAGCCTCCAGCAGACTCAAGCCCACAGCTCCGAACCAGACAATGCCGGGTCTATGTTCTTACCTCACATGCTTTGGCACAAACATCAAGAAATGGCAACCAGCACGCAACTTCGACAATGCCAGTGCATTTGGGACATTGGGGGTCTGTGAACACCAAGGGTTCCAGCTGCCAGGGTTACCTATTGTTCGTTATGGACGCTCTCTCAGGGTAATTCTTCCTGTGTAACTCGGGGGCTCAAGTGAGTGCGTTGCTAGTATCACCCATTAATTATAAGGCAGCGAAGTACCCAGACACTCACTGGAGGCTGCCAACGGCAGTGGTGCATGAGATGTGATGGTCTGCTTCACTGGAATATACTACACATGGGACGTTGTCTTGGCAAAAATTGCTAGACATCTGCTTGACACAGATTTCCTGTAGATCTTAAGAACTGCTGGTTTGTGCACAAAAGGAATTTGGGCCATTACCCTGAACCCCAAGTAAGTTCCCCATGATGACTCTGACTAGTGCATGCACCAGCACATGTGAATTCACTCGTTTTCTGGACGAATGCCCAAATCTCACCAAGCCCATATTTTCCACTACAGTCATAAAGCATGGGGTCACGGACCACATTTCCACAACTAGCTCGCTGGTCCATACCCGTGCACGTAGACTGGACTCAGAAAAGCTGGCCGGCACAAAGGCTGACACCCTTCCACATGGTCCCTAAGCCCAAGTGTGGTTGCCATTCATGCGGTGATTACCACCGCCTTAACAAGGCCACCAATCCCGATCTTTACTGGTCCCACATATTCAAGACTTCTCGGCATGTTTCGATGGAAAGATCTTTTCTTCCACAGTGGCCTAATCAGGGACTACCATCAGTTGTCTGTGTGCACTGAGGACATTTTCAAAGCTGCTGTTAATCCCATTTGGCCTATTTGAATTTCTGCACTCGCTGTTTGGGCTAAAAATGCAACACAGACTTTCCAGCGATAAACATGTTAAAAGACTTGGATTGTCAATCTGTTTACCTGGACAGCATACTTGTCACAAATGCATCCAAAACTGAAGACTTACCACATCCCTGCACACTTTTCAAGCGTTTAAGCCAAGTGGGCTGAGTGGTAACCACTCTAAATGTCAATTTGGTATGTCTGCTATTGACTTTCTCGGCCACCACATCTCCACAGAAGGTGTGGCATCCCTGTTGTCAAAAGTCGTTGTTATTATGGACTTTCCACGGCCCCGCACTACCAAAACACTTCAGGAGTTTTTAGGTATGGTGAATTCTATAATTGTTTCATTCTGTGAGCCGCCGAAATTATGCTCCCCTTGTATAGAGCTCTTAAAGGCAGTGCCCCAATCACATGCTTGAACACTTAGCGGACATGACCAACGAGCTCTTTTGAACGTGACCGTACTGGTGTATCCACTCCGCAACGCTCCGATAGCCGTCATTGTTTATGCCTCAGACTATGCTGTGGGTGTGGCAGCCACTCGAATTCTTCAACCGGCCGCTCCACCTCCACCTCCTGAGAGGAAGAACAGCACCTTTAACCAAGAGTACCTCTGTCGCTATCTGGCCATCCACCATTTTTGTTATCCACTGGAGTTTTGGCATTTAACAGCATTCATTGACCAAAAACCCCTCGTGCACGCAATGATCAAAGCATCAGACCCCTGCTGTGCACAGCAGCAACGCCATGAGGCCTACGTTTCGGAATTCACAAGTGACATAAAGCATATTGAAGGGATAAATAATGTTGGGCTGATCGCCTGCCACAGCTTGCCATCGATGCTATACACATTGGAGCTGACTATGCTGGCATGGCAGACGGCCAAGCTACCGGCCCAGAGGTCCAGGCTCACAGAACAGCAATCACAGGCCTGCGTTAGGCCGATGTCAAGTTCGGGACGCAGCTGTTCTCTCCTCTGCAATGTTTCAACTGGTCGTCCACGCCCTATAGTGCCTATGAAATGGAGGTCCACTGTTTTTAACTCAATTCATGTCCTCTTGTGTCCGGGCGGGAAAGCTTCACAGAAAATGGTTGCTTTAAAGTTTGCATGGTATGGCCTTAGGAAGGACCTGCGAGACTGGAATGCAGCCTGTGCTGTGTATAGAGGGTGAAAATTAACCGTCATGTTTGGCCACCATTAGCACCTTTCGAGGTTCCTGAGCAATGGTTTGACCACATCAATGTGGACCTGATTGGTCCTCTCACCCCACACCCCGTGGTCTCACACATCTCTGTACCACCAGGTGGCCAGGGGTTGTCCCTTGAGTGTCGACAATGGTTGCAGATGTGGCTCAGGCATTCACCAACAGCGGGAGCGCGCAGTTTGGCATGCCATCCGGTTTTTACTCTGACTGTGGCTCATGACAAATCTCTGGGCCACAACGGCCCAGAACCTCAGCACTGAATTGCAGCACACCATGGTATATCATCCACAATTTAATGGTCTGTGTGAGTGGTTTCACCATTCCTTAAAAACAAATCTGAGGGCCTCCATGACGGACAGATGTTGGCATCATAGTCTCCAGTGGGTCTTGCTGGGACTCAGAATGCCTCCAAAGGAGGACTTGCAGTCCTCTGCTGCTCAGCTGATGTACAGACAACTGCTACCAGTGCCGGGTGGTTTTATTTCTGATGGCTCAACCAACTGGTCGCCGTCTCAGCAGCATTTCACCCTCCTTAGTAAACTCAATTCTTTTACACCTATTATTCCCTCCCAATATGGCATACAACACTCTTGGGTTCCAGTTGACCTACGTTCTACCTCATTAATTTTTAGGCATTATGATGCTCTTCAACACCTCCTTAAGCCTCATTACAATGGCTCATTCTGCATTTTGGAAAAAGGCAAAAAAGGCTTTTATCGCAGATGGGAGGGGTTAAGCTGAATGTATTTCTGTAGATCACCTTAAGCCGGCCCTCCAAGACCTGGATGGTTCCAGTACCATACCTCCTACATCACAACATGATCACGTGCATGTCAGCCTACCCCTGGATGAGCTGGAGGCATCTATTGTTACTCCAACCAAGGCACGTAAGAACCGAGCTGGGTGGCTCATATGCGCTCTCAAGACAGACTTACAACGCTGGTTTTTGGTGAACTCTGGGGGTGGCCTGTGTAGGGTAATGTAATTGGTGGCAGATGACACAAATTGTTCAGAATAGAAACTGTTCTACAGAATTCACAAACACTGTCATTGAGTTGTTGTGTTCACTTTAAGAGACGGTGTCTGACATGACGTCAGTGTAAGCCTCACAATGGAAATAAAGGGCTGTGGCTTTTGTTAAACACATAAAATGACTCTCGCATGTTTTATTCACAAAACTCTTACAGACTCAATGCAATCAAGGGTTTGAGGAAAACTAAGGCAACTGAATGGTCATGAGCTTATAAAACATCAGAACAGACACAAGGGTCACGTGGTGCACTATTGTTGCTGTTTTGTACATTTTCATATCAGTAACATTTTCTTCCAAGAGTAAAATTGCAAGACCAAATTATTTTCTACCTTACAATTCCTTTCAATGTACTTTAAAATTGTGGACTTGGCATGTTTTGTTTTTGCCGTGTCCTTTTGCAGTGTGACTTTTCAAAGGATTCCGAGAATCACTTCACAGATGTTCCAAATGAAATACTTCAGTGCTTTAAACTTAAGAATATCATTTGGCATCAGTACATAAGAACATAAGAAATAGGAGCAGGAGTAGGCCATCTGGCCCCTCAAGCCCGCTCCGCCATTCAATAAGATCATGGCTGATCTGGCCATGGACCCATCTCCACCTACCTGCCTTTTCCCCCAAAACCCTTAATTCCCTCTCTATGCAAAAATCTATCCAACCTTGTCTTAAATATAGTTACTGAGGTAGCCTCCACTGCTTCATTGGGCAGAGAATTCCACAGATTCACCATTCTTTGGGAAAAGCAGTTCCTCCTCATCTCTGTCCTAAATCTACTCCCCCGAATCTTGAGGCTACAGACAAGTGTTGTTAATCTTTCCTTGTTAACTCATGTTACATAGTTTCCATTTGCTTTCATTCAGGTTGATTTTATTTCCTCTATTATGATTATTGCTGGAAGCAACTGTCTTGTTAGGTTTTAAGCTGTTATTAACTAATCATGGAGTAAGACCATAAGATATAGGAGCAGAATTAGGCCATTCAGCCCATTGAGTCTGTTTTGCCATTTCATGATAGCTGATCCATTTTCTCTCTCAGCCCTAATCTCTTGCTATCTCTCTGTATCCCTGAAGCCTTAAAAATCAAAATCTATCCACCTCTGCCTTAAATATACCCAATGACTTGACTCTCACAGCTGCCTGTGGCAACGAATTCCACAATTTCAGCACTCCCTAGCTAAAGAAATTCTTTCTTATCTCCATTCTAAAAGGGCAGCCATCTATTCTGTATTTTTGCAATTTTGTAGCCTATATTGTTAAACATTATATAGTTCCACACTCTTCATTAGTATATTAATATACATTTGCAGTATTATCTGTGGTCCAATTACCAGCATTAACCAGCTTTTAGATCTGAATGCTTCTCAGCCTTTGAAGAAATTTGTCAGCTGCAAAAATATACATTACCTTTTGAAACAGGACCTAAGTTTTTTTTTGTGCAAACAATTAATAGACCATAGTTTTGTTCTGTCTTTCAATATTCAGTTCTGTGCACCACTAGTGAACAGAATACATTTTGGGAAAAGCATGTATCACAAATGTGAGGGTTGCTTGGCTCTGCGTTACCATTGAACAGCAACCTGAGGACCAGAAAGTTTTTTGTTGTTTCACCTGAATGCCAACAAAAAGTCCTAAAAGTTGGTAAATTATTCAAGGTCAGGGGCATTACCTCATCAACCAATCTTTTCATGTGACGAGCAGCTCCACACCCAGAAACTAATTTTTGTTGATATTGCTATTGTCCGATAAAACAGAACCAGTTACTCCACAGAGACAGAGCTATAGAGGTTCAGCTCTAATTGTTTTATGAATATAAATTAATTTGAGAAATGGGGTCAAATTCTATTCATTTGCAAAATTTTCAGAAATGTAGCATATTTTACTTGCACACAGGGCATGGCATGCAATTTCAGGAACTAATGCATCTTGCCGAGATAGAAATGAGCCACTTTACCACATTACTGATTGAAGTAGCAATACTACATTTTAGTAAAAGCATGGTGTAGAGTATTAATTTTCTGTGTCATTGTTATGTCAGTCTAAAGTGCTCCAGATAACAGCAAGAGTTTAAGTTGCTACCATTTACAGGTTTATTTTTATCAGTTGGCGGTACCATCATAGTTATGTTGTAGGAATCAAGGCGCCTCATGCTTGGCAGACATTCCATTAGTTTTATTGATCAGTTGATCTGTATTGTTATTGGAGAACTGAATTTAATAACCAAATACATTATAACTTGAGCAAGAAAGTAAGGAAGGAAATGGAGCCATATGACAAACATCAGTGTTTCCCAATCTATGCATTGCAGTGCTAAAGTGTCCTCTGAGCAACAAATAGGTGTATCATGAATTTATTACAGTCTACAAATCTGCTCTGAATATCAAGCACCAGTTAAACTAATAATGTGCCTTATTTTTTTTAAAAAAATTCAAAAGGGAAACAGGGAAAAATTGTAAGAGGAAGTCTTTCAAGTTGTGAATATTCCAAGAAAGTGAAAAATTTCCAAAAAGTTCTACATTAAATATTGCATCAGTAGGGGCACATAGAGCAGCATGGTGCAATTAAAGACCATAAAACATAGCAGCAGAATTAGGCCATTTGGCCCATCGAGCCTGCTCTGCCATGCAATCATGGCTGTTCCTTTTAACCCCTCTCCCTCCCCAGCTTCACTCTTCAGCCTTCTCCTTGTAACCTTTGTTGCTGTATCCAATCAAGAACCTATCAAGCTCTTCCTTAAATACACCCAATGACTTGCCCTCCACAGTTGCCAGTGGTAATAAATTCCACAAATTCACCACCCTTTGGCTAAAGAAATTTCTCTGCATCTCTGTTTTTAAAGGGCACCCCTCTATCCTGAGGCTGTGCCATCTTGTCCTAGACTCCCCACCATGGGAAGCATCCTTTCCACATCTACTCTGTTTCGACATTTCAACTTTCAAAACGTTTCAATGAGATCCCTCCTTATCCTTCCAAGTTCCAGTGTGTACAGACCCAGAGCTATCAAATGTTCCTTGTTATGATAACCCTTTCAGTTCCAGCATCATCCTTGTGAACTTCCTCTGATATCCTTTCCAATGCCAGCACATCTTTCTTAGATGAGAAGCCCAAATCTGCTCGCAATACCCACCTCACCAGTGCCTTGTAAAGCCTCAGCTTCACATCCCTGCTCTTGTAGTCTAGAGTTCGAAAGGATATACAATCTTTTACATAGGTTAACAAAAGTTATGTCCTTTTACAGAGAAAGAGCAAACTTTCACAATGACTATTGAGTCTCTGTTGACTTGACTTTGACACAATGTTTTCCAGATACGAGGAGTGATTGATAAGTTTGTGGCCTAAGGTAGAAGAAGATAAGTTATTAACTTCAAACTTTATGCACAATCACTCAAAGAGTTGAACTGCACGTGCATGTAACGAGAGCTGTATAACTTATCGCCTTCTACCTTAGGCCGCAAACTTATCAATCACCCATGCTGTGGACACTTTCTGGAGGTCCAAGATCCATATGTTTCATGACCGCTGGACTAAGTGTGTAAATGTAGGAGGGGACTATGTAGGAAAAATGAATGTGCTAGGTTTTCTAAAATTGTCTCCTTCTACCTTAGGCCATGAACTTATCAATCACCCATCATATTTGCATCAATAGATTGTGCATCCAAATTGGTCATAACTGACTGCAATTCTCCCTGGGATATTACTGCTCTCTACAAATTAATTGTGTACTCTGTGTTATCTTCATGTCTGTCTTCATCATAGAAACCCCTTCAGTAGCCTTCCTGAGATGACACCAGTATGGAATGTCCTGATCCTGACCTCAAGTGATCTAGGGTATGATGTATGTCAAATCATTCCTGTTTATTTTTTTATATAAACTGGTGTTGGTCTGATGTGGGTCCCACCCTATAGTTCATACTAAAGGAAACACTTCAGGAGAAGCTTACCTGTCTTCTTTTAGTCACGTTCCATTTTTCACACCATTGGCTCTAGCAATTGAAACAACGTCTAAACATCATGGCTTAGTGCTTTGCCCATAACCGCAGGAAACCACAGGGAGATGTGGACAAAGTCAGCACATTGGGAGAAGCATAGCACAACTACATATAAATCTCTACACAGAATGATTTACCATACAATAGTTCAAAAGTTACATTTAATATCAGAGAAATGTATGCAATATACATCCTGAATTATTTTGCTTCACAGATACCCACAAAAACAGAAGAGTGGCCCAAAGATTGAGTGACAATTAAAACATTAGAGCCCCAAAGCCTCCAATAACAACCCCCCACCCACCTTCCACGCACAAGCAGCAGCAAAGCAATGACCCTCCCCCACCCCAGGGCTGTGAAACCTCGGAACCTGAAGGCATGCTCATCTTCTAGGCCAGGTCCTTGGGATGTCGAAAAGCAGCCAGACATGAGCCCTTGGGAGATGTGTCCCACCACTGTAAAGAACCAAATCTGAATATAAACACAGGTTTAGCAGAACCCCATCCACCCTGAAAAGGAAAAGGAGAGATATCAAAGGTAGAAATTAAGATGTTTTTATAGAGGAATACAAAGGCATCACAATTTAGTTCAATCAATACTTCACGTCTGCCAATGTCCTTAGGCTACACCACCCTGGAAAGCTATGATGCCCAGATAGGAGTCAGGATTGGTTAGCCTTCTTTAACAGTTGCTTGGTGCACACTGTTGTCCATTATCTTGAGGAAAGTGAGGTGATTATGTCCGGTGATTAAATTGCTGAACTGCAGAAAACTTAACAAAATTTTCAGCAGTGAACAGTGGTCCTTTATCTGTGAAAAACACTGCAAGGATACCATATTTGATTGGCGAGGCTTATGGGGAAATGGTAGGAGGATGGAGTTTAAAAAATCAGCCATAATTGAATGACAGAGCCAACTCGATGGTCTAAATGGTCTAATTCTGCTTCTATATGAGTAAATTGTCCTCTGATCATGTAAATCTGTTGAAGAATGAATGTTTTCTCAGTCTGTTCCTAAAATTTGAAAAGCTGTCCTTTGTAAGCAGATATAATTTCTCTAACTACGTAAAACAGTTGGACAGAACAACTCTGTCCTATGTTCTGTCTGGGACTTGATGGGAGTGAGGCACTATCTTTGCTTGCGTGCTTTCTAGTGATCTATAGATTTCAGATATCTGCACAGGATTCCTGATCTCCCTGTTCACTCTGGGTCAGTAGACATTTGCTTTTGTTGCAGGCTGGGAACAGTGATAGTATTGGCTTTGACGGTCAGCTCATCATGACTCCCAATTTTGTTTGTCCCTTGGAAACATGTAGGACTCATGCTGTGTCCTTTTTATCCTATTTGAATCCCTTGTTTCAAAATGCAACACTTGATATTAGCAAAAGAACAGGCCATTGATTTCGGAAAGGGGCTGGTGCACGTGCTTTTGTTTACATCAATGACCCTGAGGTCAAGAAGATTGAGAGCTTCAAGTTCCTAGCAATGAACATTAACAATAGTCTATTCTAATCTAGTCACATTGACACTAGAGCCAGGAGAGCACTCCTCAAAAGGCTAAAGGAATTTGGCATATCCCCTTTGACGCTGAGTAGGGCGTCTGAAGGGCGAAGGGCGCTGAGTAGGCTACGGTCAATTATGGAAAACCCTGAACATCCTCTACATAGCACCATCCAGAGACAGAGAAGCAGTTTCAGCGACAGGTTACTGTCGATGCAATGCTCCTCAGACAGGATGAAGAGGTCAATACTCCCCAATGCCATTAGGCTTTACAATTCAACTGCCAGGACTTAAGAACTTTTTAAAGCTATTATTAATGCTTTTTGAGCTAGTGATTTAGATGCATATCATATTATTACTGAGTTAAGTATTGTATTGTATGTAATGAGTTTTTGCTACAACAAGTGTATGGGACATTGGAAAAAATGCTGAATTTCCCCATGGGGATGAATAAAGTATCTATCTATCTATCTATCTATCTATCTATCACCAATATTTATTGAAGCACCATAAAGAGCATCAGTGCTTGGTACAGCTTCTGCTCTGCCCATGACTGCAAGAAAGAGCAGAGTAGTGGACACAGTCAGCACATCACAGAAAACAGCCTCCCTTCCATGGACTCTGTCTAAACTTCTCGTTGCCTCTGTAAAGCAGCCAGTACAATCAAAGACCTCACCCACCCCAGGCTTTCTCTCTTCTTCCCTCTCCCATCAGGCAGAAGATACAAAAGGCTGGAAGTATGTAAAATAGTCTCAAGAACAATTTCTATCCCACTGTTCTAAGGCAATTGAATAAGTCCCTAATATATTAAGACAGACTCTTGACCTTACAATCTTCCATGTTATAACCTTGCACCTTACTGTTGACCTGCATTGTGCTCACATGAATTCTGTTGCAATGAATTGATCTGCATCGACAGTATGAAAGACAAACTTTTTACTGTATCTCAGTAAATGTGACAAAAATAAACCAATATACCAATTCAACAATATACTATTATAAAAACCAACCTTCCCTCTAATAGTGTATTAGGAAATCCAGCCTCCCACCATTATCTCTATCTACAGCTGCCTCGGAGAAGTGGTCAACATGAGCAAATACCTGTCTCATCCTGGACAATCTCCAGGTGGTATGTGATGACATGTACGTACTCGGATAATAAATTTTACATTAAACTTTGAAAACTAGAACCAAGGGGCTGGCACTCAAGGGCTTGAGGTAGGATACATGGAATGTGTGGTGAATTTGCCTGGTGTTCAGGATTGGGAGATGAAAGGTAACTGGGTCAATGTGTCACAGGATTTTGAATGGACCAGTGAAACAAGGGGCCAGTTTTCTGGATTCAACCCACATGGGGAGATCTTTAGTTGAGCCGAGAAGAAGTGCTGGTCCCCGTCTTCTCCAGTGTTTGAGCTGGTCTTGTTGTTGCCACAAATTGGCCAATACCTCTCTCACCTTAACCCATTTCTGGTGACATTGCTGGATCAGTTGGTCTGCAGATGGAACCCCTACCTCCACTTTTTGTTTTGGGAACAGCAGAAAACAATACCCAAATTGGCATTCGAAAGGGGACATCCCGAGAGCAAATGCTGAAGTGTGTTGTGTGCCATCTCCACCCAGAGGTCAGCTTGTTACACCAGGTGGTAAGGTTCCCTGAGGCTAGACATCGGAATGCTCTTTCTAGGTCCAGATTGACCCTCTCTGTTGGCCCATTTGCCTGTGGATGGAACCTGGACAACAGACTGACAGAGATCCCAATGAGCTCACAAAAGGCCTTCCAAAACTTTGTGGCAAACCGGAGCCTTCAATCAAGAGATGATGCCCTGGGGGAAGCAATGAAGCCTGATGACATGCTGTAACACAAGTGTGGTGGAGTCTGAAGCTGATGGTAGTTTGAGAAGGGATACACAGCAGCAGGCTTTAGCTATTCAGCCAAGGATATACATTGTATTGAAAGGACAGGCAGGAAGGCAGAGGAATTAGCATGGTTCTGTTAGCAAAAAAATAAATTCAAGTCATTAGAAAGATGTGACACACTGTAGGGTTGAACACTGTTGGATCATTTTTGGTAGAGCCAAGGAACTACAAGTGTAAAAAGACCCTGATGGGAGTTATATACACACGCAAAAACAGTGGTAAAGACGTGGTCTACAAATTGCATACCAAAATGGTAATGTTACAATAGTCATAAGTGATTTCAATATGCAGGTAAATTGGTAAAATCAGGGTGGTGTTGCATCTCAGGAGGGAGAATGACTCCGAGATGGCTGAGCCCACGAGCTACTCTGGAGTGGGTGTTGTGCAATGAACCAGAGTTGATTAGAGAGCTCAAGGTAAAGGAATTTTTAGGGGCAAGTGATCATAATATGATATAATTCATCCTGCAATTTGATAAGGAGAATATAAAGTCATATATATTATTAGAGTAGAGTAAAGTGGAGACACTAGGAGTATGCCAGAAGTTTGAAAGTGTCGGGGGAAGAAGTGTGTGCAGGGAGAAGATTCGTGGGAAACTGAAAGGTCTGAAGGTAGACAAGTCACCTGGATTATATTGGTCCAGGATTCTGAGAGTGTTGGCCAAAGAGATTGTGGAGACATTAGCAATGATCTTTCAAGAATCAATTACAAACGTTACTCCACTCTTCAAGAAGGGAGAGAGGCAGAAGAAAGGAAATTATAGGCCAGTTAGTCTGACCTCAGTGGTTGGGAAGATGCTGGAATTGATTGTTAAGAATGTTGTTTCAGGGTACTTGATAAAATAGGCCATATTCATCATGGTTTTCTTAAGGGAAAATCTTGGCTTTCAAATCTGTTGGAATTCTTTGAAGAAATAACAAGCAGGATTGACAAAGTAGAATTGGTGAATGTCATGTACTTGGATTTTCAGAAGGCCTTTGACAAGGTGCCACACATGAGGCAGATTAACAAGTTAAGAGCCCATGGTATTACAGGAAAGATACTAGAATGGATAAAGCAGTGGCTGATTGGTAGGAGGAAAAGAGGGAGCATAAAGGGAGGCATTCTGGTTGGCTGCCGGAGGCTAGTGGTGTTCCACAGCAGTCTGTTTGGCTTCTTTTTACATTATATGTCAATGTTAAAGATAGGTAAAGGGGCAGGTAGTATTGAAGAAGCGGACAGGCCTCAGAAGGATTTAGATAGATTGGGAGAATGGGCAAAGACATGGCAGATGGAATACAATGTCAGGAAGTGTATCATCATGCACTTCAGGAAAAGAAATAAAAGCGTAGACTATTTTCTAAATGTAGAGAAAATTCAAAAATCTGAGATGCAAAGGACTTGGCAGTCCTTGTGCAGAATTCCCTAAAGGTTAATTTGCAGGTTAAGTCAATGGTGAGGAAGACAAATTCAATGCTAGCATTCATTTCAAGAGGACTGGAATATAAAAGCAAGCATGTAATGTTGAGGCTTTATAATGCACTGGTGAGCCCTTAAATGGAGTATTGTGAGCAATTTTGGGCCCTTTATTTTAGAAAGGATGTGCTGATATTGGAGAGAGTTCGGAGGAGGTTCACAAAAATGACTCTAGGATTGAAAGGATTGTCGTAAGAAGAGCGTTTGATAGCTCTGGCCCTGTACTCACTGGAATGCAGAAGAATGGGGGGGGGGTTCTCATTGACACCTATTGAACGTTGAAAGGCCTCAGCACAGCCTCGGAACAGAGGGGCATCTTTTTAGAACAGAGATGAGGAGGAATATCTTTCACTAGAGAGTGTTGAATCTGTGGAATTTGTTGCCACAGGCAGCAGTAGAGACCAAGTTATTGGGTGTATATTTAAGGCAGAGCATAATAGATTCTTAATTATATGGGGTATAAGGAAAGCAGGAAGAAAGCAAGAGATTGGGGCTAAGATGGAAAATGGATCAAACATGATAAAAGGGCAGAGTGGACTCGATGGGCCAAATGGGCTAAATCTGCTCCTATATCTTAGATTACTGTATTATTCTGAGATGCTGGAAAACCAGTGACAACATCTAAAGAAACGTGGGGCCAAGGGCAAGTGGGGATGGGGAGAGGCTGAGGCAACCCTTGAGCCTGTGCTCAGCATTCTTCATTTTGTGCACAGATATCAAAATGAAGACATATTCGTGGACATCTTTAGTCATACCTGGCCACCGGTAACGTCTCTTGATGAACCCTAGTGTGTGATCCACCACTGGACCTCCAGCCAGGTTCGAAGTGAACCCAGTTGAAAACCTCTGAACGAACAGGTTCAGGAACATCCAGGAGGAACATTACCTGGGCCTGCCCCATGTTGCTCTTGGGCTCACTGCACTATCAGTCTATGTCCCAGCAAATGGGCAACCCACTCTAGAAGTAGGAATTATAGCTGTAGGGCTCACTTCCCTGTTAGGTTTTTCAAACTGTCAAGAGGGGACGTCAGTTTTCTAATATTGTTTTGATTCTGGATGGCAAACAATAATGAAGTTATATCATAAGACCATTTGATATAGTGAATAGAAGTGCAGAGTAAGGTCTAACTACAATGGTCTCGGTCTCTGTCTAAACATGCCTTCACAAACAGCAGTACTAGAAATGTAACCCCTACTATTGAGCACTAAGTGGTCAGCACAAGGCCTTTAAGTACAGATTTTCCATGAAGGAATGTGGCAGGCAATAAAGAGCAGTCTGAGTTTTAACGGGACAGCAGCATCTAACCATACTCTGGGGAAATTGAGTGCCAAAACTTGGATGTCTGCCACTGTTCAGTCAGGACCATGGTTTGTCATACAGATCAAGCACAAAGACACAACTCCTTTGATTAGGTCAGGTTGCTTTGGGAAATGTTAGGAAACACTCAGTTTTACTCCCTTTGGTTTTACCAGAAATGTTTAATCTCTGGCGAAGGCTTATTATGACCATTAGTCAATTAGCAGCCGTGGTTTTAGTTAGACGTATCATTCTGAATCATGATTTTTAAAAATCTCTTCCATAGAACATAAAAGCAAAATGATGTTTATTGTCCATGATTTCCAAGCTATTAAGTGCAACCCCTGAAGTATTTCAAACATGTTTGAAAATCTGAAGGATTTTGGTCCAGAATTATCCTACATAGAGAATTTATGAAGCTCTCAGGATAGTAAGTATGGATCCTATGGCCACGCTGCTCAGAACCCAGGGTATGTCAATTGTCCGAGAAGAGGAGGATTTCTGGTCATTATTTGCTGTAAACTATACCTCTTTCATAAGGACAGATATATATTTATCATTATTTTTAAAAGATTGTATTGTTTATAGATCAAACCAAGGACCATCTGTTGATTCTTTTTGATGGGTGCATATAAAACAGTAATGCAATGCCCTGCATGCAATTCCCCCAGGTCTGCCTATGTGAAAGAACAAAACATATAGGAGAGAATGTCACTGATATGGTGAATAAGAAAAAGGCTTTGAGATCACAAGGAAGGTGCACAATGTTACTATTCATAATCACCTTTGTAAGAGTAGTTAGACACATCTGCCACATTCATATTCCCACACTTGTTGCTTTAACATAAGGATAGTGCACACTGTTATGATGAGTTCTGGGAAAACAGATGATGAAACATAATGCTTTTGATAGCCGATGTGAATAAATAGTGCGTGCTTTGATACATGCTAAGTTCAATATTAGTGAAAAACTGCATCATTTGAAAAGAGATCAATAAGCAGTTTTATGTAATCATTGGCAAAAAAAAAAGACTGATCATGTCACAGAAATTTGTTGTAAGGTTTAGTGCACACAGTCATGCCAGCCCTCAATCAACTAACTTACTGCCATTATGCAACTGGTGTTCAGGGCAGCAATGAAGACCCTCCATCTCTGGTAGTGCTCAGGGCTTCCTTTATCATATCAGTAGCTTCCGCACGGTTTTCACGACTGCCAGTCATGCAAGACCAGGATGGAGACTCAGGAATACCATTGCACTCAGATGTCGGATCCTTCATTGCTGTTTCCACAATTGTAGCCCTGAGCTAAGCCACGGAAGCTGGAGGACTGGTAGACCACTCTTGGTCTGGCCTCTATCATCTGACCCGTCTGGCATGGGTGAACCTACCAAGGACCAGAGCATAATGCCCTGGCTCCAGCCAACATGGCTCTCGGGGTCAATGAGGCATGCAAATCTTCAAACCCAGCAACTTGGTTGTGGTTTTTTTGGAGGATCCCTCGATCAACACTCAATGCAGTTCTTTCAATCCTGCTAATCAGATTAAAATAAACAACAAGCATTTTATCAAACATCTGCTTCATACCTGACTATTATACTGGATAGGATATGGGAATAATTTTCAAAAAATCCTAAACTTTGGTGCACCCAATAGCCTCTCCATAATTGAGTGCAAATGCCTCTACATTTTGAAAATATATTTTTTTTAAATAAATGCGATTCTGTGTGATACATTACTACTTGGATGTCAATAAGTTGTTTGGCTTCAGTCCCATAATAACTTTTCCAAAGATTACACTTCACTGTATTGAATACTCGTGAAAAATGCAGTCAGATTTTAATTTTCAAATTCCCAAATTCAAACTGAAATTTTCTTAATAAGGCAATATCTTTGAGTTAAAGACCAACTTGAAAATGTTATCGTTGTCAATGATCAGCAGAGGCAAGCATAAAGTTTGTGACACCAATGAAATGGTGAGAATTTTAGTAATTTTATGTTTCTTGATTGACTTTGCACACAAGTCATCTAAGACAGAAAAGGGAAAATGATTTACATGCTGTGATTTTAGGAGTGAATAGAGAAAATATCAAACTGATAACAATAATTTATATCTAATATTTTTCAGCTTTGCAAAATTCTTCTCAAAGATATAATAAACCATGTAATCAGAGCATTAAATCAGCTTTTTGACACAATGACTGAAAGCTTGGTGGAATAGGAATATTTTACTGAAGACCACAATGAAAGATAGAGAGATGCAGAACGAGATGAAATTAAAATTAATATTGAAGGGGTTATAAATTTCAAGTTATCACTGACTTCATTAAAACCTGTGTGGATAAGTGCATGCCTAATGAGAACGTACCATACATACCCAAATCAGTAGATGTGGATGAACCAGGAGATTCATAGTTTGCTTAGGGCAAGATCTGTGGCATTCAGGTCTGGTGATTCAGGACTATACAAGAAGGCCAGGTATGACTTACAGAGGGCTATCTGAAGAGCAGAAGAACAATTCTGATTGAGCTTAGAGGCAGAATTGGATGCATGTCAACTTGGCAGGGTTTGCAGGCCATTATTTCCTACAAAGTGAAACCTACTATCATGAATGACTGTGGTGCTTCACTCCTAGATGAGCTCAACGTCTTTTATGCATGGTTTTCGAGGGCGAATAAAACTAGAGCTATGAGAATTCCTGCAGCATCCGGTGACGCTGTGATCACTGCCTCGGAAACCAATGTCAGAAAGTCGCAAGGCAGGTGCACCTGGTTGGGCTCTGAAAACCTGTGCCAAACAACATGCAAGAGTGTTCAAAGACATTTTCAATCCCTCATTGCTACAGCCGAAAGTTCTCCCCTGCTTTTATAGGGCAGCAATCATACCAGTGCCCAAGAAGAGCAGGGTGAACTGTCTTAATGACCATCGTCCAGTAATACTTACATCTATGGTGATGAAATGTTTTGAGAAGTTGCTTATGGTCAGAATCAACTCCTGCCTAAGCAAGGAACAAACCCACTTCAATTTGGCTATTGCCATAATCTATAATAAAATACTTACAGAATTATTAATAAAACTTTTTTTAAAATCTGGAAATATGAATATGCAATTTTATTTTCAAAGCAATTGAGTGAGCAGTTAAAGTTCAAATTAATTTTGTTATCAAAGTACATAAATGTCACCATATCCAACACTGAGATTCATTTTCATGTGGCCATACTCAACAAATCTATTGAATAGTAACTATAACTGAATACAATAGGTCTACAATGGATATGATCTCCCTGGCTCTTCACGCTGCCTTAAATCACTTGGACAATACTAATACTTCCATCAGTGTACTGTTCATTGACTACAGCTTAGTGTTTAACACAATCATTCCTTCTGTTTTGATCAAAAAAGCGTGAAAACCTGGGCCTCTGTATCTCCCTCTGTAGCAGGATCCTCAGCTTCTTCACTGGAAGACCACGGTCTGTGCAGATTAGAAATACCATCTCCTCCTCGCTGATAATCAATGCTGGTGCACCTCAAGGACATGTACTTAGCAGACTGTTTTACTCTTTCTACACCCCTGACTGTGTGACTAGACTCAGCTCAAATGCCATCTATAAATTTGCTGATGACACAACAATTGTAAGCAGAATTTCTGATGGTGATGAGAAGGCCCACAGGAGCAAGATAGATCAGCTAGTTGAGTGGTGTCACAACAACAACCTTGCACTCAATAACAGTAAGACCAAAGAATTGATTGTGCATGTCAGAAAGAGTAGGATGAGAGAACACACACTGGTCCTCATCGAGAGATCAGAAGTGGAAAGGGTGAGCGATTTCAAGTTTCTGGGTGTCAACATCTCTGAAGATCCATCTTGGGCCCAGCTTACCGATACAGTTACAAAGAAGGCACGATGGCAGCTATACTTCAGTAGGAGTCTGAGGAGTTTGGGTATGTCACCAAAGACACTCGCCATTTTCTACAGATGTACAATGGAGCACGTCGGAACTGGCTGCATCGGTATTGGGTACGGGGTTGCAGGGAAGGGGGGGTGTCCACTACACAGGATCAAAATAAGCTGCAGTAAGTTATAAACTCAGTCAGCTCCATCATGGGTACTAGCCTCCCCAGCATCGAGGACATCTTCAAGGAGCAATGCCTCAAAAAGGCAGCAGCCATCACTAAGGACTGCCATCATCCAGGGCATGCCCTCTCCTCAGGGAGGAGGTACAGGAGTCTGAAGGCACACACACAATTCAGAAAGAGCTTCTTCCCCTTTGCCATTAGATCTCTTAATGGACATTGAGACCATGTACTGCACCTCACTACTTTCTTTTCTCCTTTTGCATTACTTATTTAATATGACTTTTTAAAATATATTCATACACTTCTGTTGTAATTTATTTTTATTATTATATATTTCAAAGTACTGCTGCTGCAAAATAACAAATTTCATGACATATGTCAGTGATATTAAATCTGATTCTGATACTGAGATAAAAGTAGAAAATTCTGGAAACAGTTCAGGTTAATCAAAATCCATGGAAAGAGAAGCGGATGAAGGATCTGAAACCCAAAAATTGTTTCTGATTCTCTCTCATTCGTAATTGCCTGACTTATTGTTCATCCTGCATTTATGATTAAATTCCCATGCAGAGGCAGAATGGTTCAGGAAAATAAGAAGAGGGGTGGATCATTCAGCCTCTTAAATCTTCTTACTTCATTACATCATCAATGATTGGTCCTTCAATTCCAACTGCTTGCCTTTGATCCATTTCCAGATTCTTGACACCTTAAGGCAGAGCCCGAAGTAAAGGTTCATAACAAAGAAAGATCCATAAATAAAGTAGGGAGAATTGACAGGATTAGCGGATGTTGCAATCTGGAGCAAAAAACAAACTAGACAGTATCAACTGGTCAAGGAGCATCTGTGGCAAGGGTAGGGGTAAGTATTGTCAATAGTTTGGTTGAAGACCCTGCGCAGTCCAAGGGGGGGGGGGGGGTAGTGCTGGTGACCCGAAATGTTGATTATTCTTTCCTCCCACAGACGTTGTTTGACCCACTGAGTTCTTCCAGCAAATTATTTTGCAATTTGTCTTTCCTTTCTGTCTTTCCATTCATTGGTGATGCAGTGTGAGATTTAAGAAGAGCTCGAGTGCTTTTGGCTCTTTTCGGCGGGCTGCAGTCAGCACATGGCCAATAAGAAGAAGGGAGGTGTAACTGGGCCATTGTGTGACTGGGCTAGCTAGAGTTAGAGTGGTCATCTTTGGCTCAAAAGGCTTGCAAAATCACAGGCCTTGTTAGATTATAGCTTGTGTGCTGAGAATAGATCCAGAGGTAGTGGTTCGTGTGAGATGTGGGAACTCTGGGGGACCTCCAGTCTCCCTGATAACTACACCTTCACGAAGTGCATCGAGCTGCAGCTCCTTATAGACATTGCTAAGGAACTGAAGCTACAGCTCAATGACCTTTGTCTCATACTGGAGAATGAGGAGGTGATAGATAGGAGCTACAGAGAGGTAGTCACCCCTAGGTTGCAGGAGGCAGGTACCTGGGTGACTGATAGGAGAGTGAAAGGGAATAGGCAGCTAGTGCAGCGTGTGGCCATTCACCTCAATAAGTAGACTGCATTGGGTGCTGATGGGGTGAGGAGAAATGATCTACCAGGAGGAAGCTGCAGCGACCAGGTCTCTGGCACCAAGCCTGGATCTGTGCTCAGAAGGGAAAGAGGGTGAAGAGGAGTGCAGTAGTGACAGGGGATTCTATAATTAGAGGAGCAGAAAGCATACTTTCTGGATGTGAAAGAGAGACCAGGATAGTATGTTGCCTCTCAGGTTCCAGGGTCAGGGATGTCTCTGGTTGGCTCCACAGCATTCTAAAGGGGAAGGGTGAACAGACAGAAGTTTTGCTACATATGAGTACCAAGACTTTGGTAGGAAAAAGGAGGAGGTCCTGAAGAACGCTATAGCTGTAAAACAGGACCTCCAGGGTAGTAATCTCTGGATTTCTGCCTGTGCCACATGCCAGAGAGGATAAGGATAGTATGATTTTGCAGGAATGAAAGGGTTAACATACGAGGAGTGTTTGGTGGCTCTGGGCCTGTACCAGCCGGAGTTTAGAAGAATGAGGGGGGAATCCTTTTGCAGCTAATCAAATATTGAAAGACCTAGATGGAGTGGATGTGGAGAGGATGTTCACTATTGTGGGGGAGTCTAGGACCAGAGGGCACTGAATAGTGGGATGTCCGTTTAGAATAGAGATGAGGAAATATGTCTTTAGCCAGAGAGTTGCTATACTCATTGCCATAGATGGCTGTGCCTGGCAAATAATTCGATATCTTTAAGGTTGATTTGTGCTTGATTCGTTAGGGCATCAAATGTTACAGAGAGAAGGCAGGAGAATGTTGTTGAGATGAATAATAAATCAGCCATGATGGAATGGTGGAGCAGACTGAATGGGTCAAATGGCCTAATTTTGTTCTTATGCCTTATGGTCTTTGTATTGTTGATACCTGTGCATTTTGACAGAATTGCATTACATCAATACTGGAAAATAATGTCATTGGAAAAAAATTATGCTGTAATTAAAGTGACTTAAAATAATGAGATGGCATTACTTAATTTTTAGATATCAGTAAGTAGAAAGTAATGAAATTACTATGGAAGGAGAGATGTTCATTCTGGGTGTGGACAGGGTTGGATTTAGATAATTTGTTCTGAGGGTGGGGATAGTATGGAGGACGGAACAGAATGGCTGAGAGAAATGGGGCAATGTCAAAGTAAAAAAATAATCATCAGTAGCAGGTAAAGTCTGGAACCAGAGTTGAACTGTAGGTCATCATGAAGGAGTATGTTCAGGAGAAGTGTTATTGCCTGGGTTAGGCTAGGGTTGGATGGGAGGTTCTCATTGAAAGGGATATGGTTTGGGCAGGTGCTGGATTATTGATCGCTCCTAGTGAGGATGAGAGTGGAGATGAGTCTGCTTATAATTGTCGGTCCTCATCTGCACCCTGTCCATTTGACTCTTCATTAGACAACTGGGAGCAGGACTCCATGTGACAAGCTGCTGTGAATAATGGGCAGGGCTGTCTGCGCCTGTTAAGCTGGTTTATTGAAGCTGGGTGTCTGGGGAATTTCCGTGTTCCTGCTTGTTTTTGCTATCTACCTGCTTCTTTCCGCTGATTTCCACTTCAAAATGGCATAAAAACACAGTGATTAAGATATTTTTAAGCATAATATGTTCTCAGTACAATCCTAGCATTGAACATAAACACTTTTGTACCTGAAGTGGCCTTGTTTTGTCTTCAGGCTCCTATCACTTTATTTTTCAGGAAGTTTTTCTTTCCTACCTATCCCTTATACCTGCCCTGCACTGGGCTATCTCTTTGAAATCCAACTACCTCTGTAACCTTGTCAGGATTCAGTCTATTTACAAACATGATTCATCACTCTATCTCAAGCAAAAGACCTTTGTTCCGGGCCAGGTGTCAGCAGAGCCATTCTTTTGTCCAGTTTGAAGTGGAGGTTACTTACCTTAAAGTGAAATAACTTAGGTATTAGGTGTAATTACTAAGTTAGACGAACCTTCAATCAATGGTTGTTCTTTTCTTTAACATGTTTCAAATTCTGTACACAATAAAAACTGCAAAATGAAATAGAATTTACAAAGAATGCCACAAATATTTGATCATGTAGCAAGTATTAATTTTATGTGTTAGTTTTCATCTACAGGTACTCTCACTACTGCAAAGGTGTGGTTCTGAGTTCAGTGTGCACCCATGCCCAGAGTATACAGAGTATATCATGAGAACATCAATCCTTGTGCAATACTCCAAGATGCTTGTGCCACCACTGTAAATCGCATACATACTTTTGAAGTACAGCATTCTGTATTTCAAGCCTGACTGGCTTCATCACTGCCTGGTATGGGAACTGTACTTCCCTCAGTCGCAGGACTCTGCAGAGAGCGATGCGGACAGCCCAGCACATCTGTAGATGTGAACTTCCCACTATTTGGGACATTTACAAAGACAGGTGCATAAAAAGGGCCTAAAGGATCATTGGGGACCCGAGTCACCCTAACCACAAACTGTTCCAGCTGCTACCATCCAGGAAATGGTACTGCAGCATAAAAGCCAGGGCCAACAAGCTCCGGGGCAGCTTCTTCCACCAGGCTGCTTAATTCATGCTGATGCAACTGTATTTCTATGTTATATTGACTATCCTGCTGTACATAATATTTATTATAAATTACTATAATTGTACATTGCACATTTAGATGGACACATAACATAAAGATTTTTACTCATATATCTGAAGGATGTAAGCAATAAAGTCAATTCATTCATTCAATTCATTGAGAAATCAGATTTCAACAGCAGTGACAATTCTTATCCATAAGCTATGAAAGAATTCTTTAACTACGGACATTATATTTTAGGTATTGACTTGGAAAAGGGCTTCATGCAAAGTGTAGAGATGGGTTTTGAACCTGCCCGCAACTTTTGAAACATAATTGAATGAATCAGCTGTATTTGTAAAGGTAACTACAGTGGCATGAGAGAGGAGCTGGCCAAAGTTGATTGGCAGGGGACATCAGCAGGGTGACGAAAGAGCAGCAATAGCTGGAATTAAAGGGAGTAATTAAGGATTACTTCATCTTAAAGAAGAAGAAACATTCTAAACGGAGGAAGAGGCAACCATGGCTGACAAGGGAAGTCAAAGGCAGCATAAAAGCAAAAACAAAAGGGCAGACAATACAGCAAATTTCAGTGGTGTGCTAGAGGATTTGGAAGATTTTAAAAACTAACAGAAGGCAATTAAAAAGCAATGAAGAGGAAAAAGATGAAACATGAAGGTAAGCTGGCCAATAACATAAATTTCAGATATATAGAGAGTAAAAGAAAGGCAAGAGTGGACATCAGGCTGCTGGAAAATAATGTTAGTGATGTAGTGGGGTGGGGGGGGTAGGAAATGGCAGAATGGTATTTTGCATCAGTCCCCACTGTGGAAGACACAGCAATATGCCAGAATTTGAGAGTGTCAGGAGGCAGAAGTTTGTGTAGTTGCTATTACTAAAGAGAAGGTGCTTGGGAAGCTGAAAGCTATGAATGTAGTTAAGTCATCTGGACCAGATGGAATACACCCGAGGGTTCTGAAAATGTAGCTAAAGAGATTGTGGAAGCATTGGTAACGATCTTTCTAGGATCACTAGATTCTGGAATGGGTCCAGAGGATGAGAAATTTGCAAATGTCACTCCTTAAGAAGGAAGGGAGACAAAAGAAAAGAAATCATAGGCTTGACTTTAGTGGTTGGCAATATATTAGAGCTGATTATTAAGGATGAGATTTCGGGGCACAAAATAAAATAGGCGGAAATCAGCATGGTTTCCTTAAGGGGAGTTCTGCCTGATAAATCTGTTGGAATTCATTGAGGAAATAACAAGCAGGTTAGAAAAAGGAGAGCCAGTGTATGTTTTTTACTTGAATTTTCAGTAGGTCTTTGATGTGGTGCCACTCATGAGACTGCTAAATAAGATAATAGCATGGAGAGAACATTGGCTGGCTGGCAGGAGGCAAAAGTGGGAATAAAAGGGGCCTTCCTAGTTGGCTGATGATGACTAATGGTGTTCTGCAAAGGTGGTGTTCACTTTGTCTGTTAATGGTCTAGATGACAGAATAGATGGTTTTGTGGACAAGTTTGCAGATGGCAATAAGATAGCTGGCAAGGCAGGTAGTGTTGAGGAAGCAGTGAGTCTGCAGAAAGATTTGGACAGTTTAGGAAAATAAGCAAAGTGGTAAATGAAATAGAGAATAGAGAAGTATATGGTCATCAACTTTGGTATAAAGAATAAAGGTGTAGACTATTTTCTAAAGGGGGAGTGAATTTAACAATTGCAAGTGCAAAGGAACTTGGGAGTCCTAGCGTAGGATTCACTGAAGGTTAACTTTGAGGTTGATTTAGTAGCATGGAAGATAAATGTAATGCTAGCATTCATTTCAAGAGGTTTAGAATATAAAAGCAATGATGTTATGCCAAGGCTTTATAATGCATTGGTCAGACTGCATTAGAATATTGTGAGCAGTTTTGAGCTCCTATCTAAAAAAGGATGCGCTGGCATTTGGAGGTCCAGAGAAGGTTTGTGAGAATGATCCCGGAGATGAATGGGTTAATGTATGAGGAGCGTTTGATGGCTCTGAGCCTGTACTCGCTGGAGTTTAGAATAATGAGAAGTAATGTTTTCTAAAGCATACGCTTGATAGGTTAGATCCTGATAACAAACTTTGTCTTCTAGAGGAACCCAGAAATAGGAGCATAATTTTAGAAATAGGAATCACCTGTTTAAAATGGGGATGAGGAGGAATTTCTTCTCTCAGAGGGTCCTAATCTTTGGAATTCTCTACCCCATGTGATGAAAACTGAGCCTCTTCATACATTCATGGCAGAGAAGTGGAGATGATACCAAAATCAGATCAGCTATAATGTTATTGAATAGCAAATAACATTCAAAGAGTCCTTTACTTGGGAGCTTTTATCCAGCTGGTGGAACATCTGCCTGAAGGAAGCATCTTCTTTATCTCGCAGAGACCAAAAGTGAGGCAAAAAGACTTCGGTTTTGAAAGGTGATCCCCAAAAATTTCCTTAAGTGTAGAACTCCATTGTCTAAAAGTCTGAAGAGAAATATTTGTGGAGGAAGTGGTCACAAAGGCCCCTCAGATGTTGTAAATAGAATTACAGCCTTGCATCTGTACCTGTGAAGTGCAGCTGATAAAGAGCATTGAACTTCTCACCCAAATCTGTCCAGGCAATGGCTATTGCACGAAACTATGTTCAGCCCACCACAACCCTGTATTATTATTGTGACAGAGGCCCCCTTCTCAGTGGCATTTCCTTCTTCTAAGTGACAGTTTGTGCATTTTTTTTTGCTTTGGGCTCCACCTTGACAGAGAGGCCACCACATCCAGATATGCAATTAGCCTGTACTGTAAAATCAAGAATTAAATCTGAAGGTACAGGAAACCTAAAATAAAACCAGAAAACATTGGGGAAACCCAGCAGGTCATCCAGTGTCGGTGAAAAGGGAAACAGTCAAAATTTTTGATTTTGAACTCTTCATTGGTCTTGATGAGTTTTACCAGCAATTTCTGTTGAAGTAGTTTTTGAGTATTGCCAAAAGAAATCTTCAAGGTCAATGCCTGGCATCCAAATTTTGCCGTATTCTGGGGCACTTGTTTCATACCAGAAATATAATTGCCTCCTTATACAGTATCCATAGCTCCTTGGCCCTTTGCGAACACCTGCAAGTTTTAGATATAACAGGAATTTCAGTCCTGATGAAGCCTAAAACATCGACTGTTTACTCTTTTCCATAGGTGCTGCCTGGCCTGCTGAGTTCCCCCAGTAGTTCGTGGGTGCTGTAGAAATTGCCTGTTTTGGTCATTCAGGCAGAGCGCAATCAGACACTGTGATTTAGTTAAGAGTTCAGATGTAGACTTTGTACATGCTCATGGGAAGAAATATATTGCTGGCAATCAGAGTTGTAATGCTGCTCATGGCACCTTTGTCACAGATTTGCAGGTATAACTCACCTATTCTCAGCTTAGAAGAAATATTCAACAGGAAGAGTGCCCTGACATGTCAGGAGCAGCAGGAAGTGTACCAACTATTGAAGTACCAGTCTGGTGAAGATCCTGTTGTAGAAAATTGTCCTAGCTCTAGAAACGATCCAATTTACTTAAACTGTTAAACCTGCATCCCGTCTGACTTAGCGGTCCAAATATATTTGTAATAATATAATCAGTTTCATTAACATTAATCATAAGAAGGTGTACCACATACAATTCTCAAGTGATACATTCATTGCTGTGTGTTGTAATAAACAGCAACCTATAGCAAATGGCTGATCTGTCACTGAACCAAATTTGGCTTAACATAGTCCTGTTTATCACATGTAAAACATATAACCTGAAAATTTTAGTGAAAGCAATGCTGGAAAACAAAGATTGAAATATGAATAATGTCACTGATGTGAAAGTGAATTCTACCTCATTTATAAAATGAAAATGCAGTCATACTGATCCAAATCCTTGAAATAAAGTGATTGCACAAGGTCGATCTGATGTCAATATCAGACTTTCAAAAAGCTGGCAAGTTCAGAAGTGATGGAAGATGGAAAAGAAAATGGAGAGGTCTTTGAAGTGATGGAGGTGTAAGTGGTCTCTTCTGACTATCTGTGGGTAACCTTCAAGATCGTCTCGCCTTCAAGGAATGCATTAGCTGGCCCCATTGTGTGCAATCAAAGATACAGTAATCAGCGGTGGGCAGCAGCTCATTTGTAGGAACACAAAATGGAATTTTAACCACTCTTTTCGAAAAATACCTGACAAAGTGTAAGACATCTCATCTTGCATATAGCAATAAACTAAAAAAAAGTATTTAAGTATTTGATTATGAAATATTAATTTTTGGAAATGTTGATATGTTTATCAGTTCAGATGCAAAATCTATATGATTATAGCTTTTAGATGTATTTGGGGACTCATAGTAGTAGAATATAATTTCCCAAACATGTTATAGGCATTTCAGTCTTTGCTTAACCAATGCTATTTCTGATATTATTGGAATATTTGCATAATGCACTCTAGTGTCTATTAGATGACTCGATGAAATGAGCGGAATCAAACTTAATGGACCATAGACGTGAAACCAAATCCCACTATTGCAACTGGGAAATATAAAATCAGTTAATTAAATGAATCTGGAATAAAAATGCTGCTGTCAGTAATGGCAATTATTAAATGATTGAATAATTGTAAATATCTGCTGAATTTACCCATTCTGGTATTCAGCAATGGGGTTTCATTTCACTGCCCTGCCACTAAACTGGCCTTGTAAATCATTCATTTGTATCAAAGCTATAAGAGCAAGCCAGGCAACTTGCTTAACAGTTCCACAGCACCAGGTCAAGAGGTGACAAAGCTATACCCAAACCATTCAGCTCTGCAAAGTATTCAGTGTGTGTGTCAAAATGAAGCTGAGTCAAACGACATCCTAACATAATCATACATTCAGACTCCAAACTTTTAGAATGAGCCCACATAATTGACTCTTGATCCAATGAAGCATGCTAACATCAGATAAAACAGGGACTAAGAATCTTCCTGCTAATACTACCAACTATTTTAGCTCAGTATGAAGCAGGGTTATTCCATCTCACACACCAATGAAATAGCAAACGAGCAGAATGGAGGTTTCATTGTCCTACATCAAGAGTTCTTGATTGGAGGAAAGTATAGACAGATGTCAGATGTAGGTTTTTTTTACACAGTGGATGTAATACCCCTCCAAGGTGCGGTGGTAGAGATAGAAGTGTAAGGCACATTAAAGGGACTCAGAGAGACACATGGCTGAAAGAAAAATGGAGGGCTATGTGAGGGAAAGTTTGGATAGCCCTTGGAGTAGGTTGAAAGGTCAATACAATATCATGGCTGAAGGGCCTGTACTGTGCTATACTCTTAAGTGTGGCTCCTAATTACAGGCAGCCCCAGGTTACAACATAGTTCCATTCCTGAGAGCAATTCGCAACCCAAACTATTCCCGTCTGATATAAACAAAACTAGTGCATGGCAGAGAGCCATGGAAGCAGCTGTGAAAAGATTGAGCAGGCATGGGAAGAAAGGCTGCCTGCTACTCGTACTAACTCAGTGAGTGAGCAAATGGGCAACAGGGTAGCGTCGCAGCTAATGTAGTGCTTTACAGGTTCAATTCCCGCCACTGTCTGTGTACCTTCTCCCCGTGACCACGTGAGTTTCATCCGGGTGCTCGGGTTTTCTCCCACGTTCCAAAGTCGTAGAGTTTATAGCAATCAGTAAGTTGTGGGCATGCTATGTTGGTGCTGGAAGCATAGTGACAACTGCGGCTTGCCCCCAGCACATTCTCAGCCAGTGGTGATCGTTGAGACAAATGACACATTTCACTGTAAATTTCAATTTACATGTGACAAGCAAAATGAATTTCCTCAATGCTGCCTTTTCTGCTAGCTTTGTCCCAGCCCCTGATTATTGAGGTTCAGCAATGGGAGGGAAAGGCATGTTCTGATACTGCAACCCTGTAGTGGCTGATAAATCCATCCTTATCCCTCCTGACAGTCCTCCGTGAACTTGTTCATGTGTGCAGGGTGTCTATATACCAGGCATTCATAACGTGGGGGGCAACCTGGACTCCAGTGCCCACAAGCAAAACACTTGGCAGCATCCAGGAAAGTGCTGATGAGCAGCAAGTAACATTCACATTGCACTAATACCAAGCAGTAAACATCTGGCCTATGAACTCCTAATTTACCTAACTTACTCTTACCATCTTGCCTCTTTCCTTTGACATCCAAAGGTATTCATTTGTTGCATTACCTGTGAGGAGAAAGGATATAGTAGTTGCTGTCTTTAGTGACATGGTACTTAATAAACAGCAGGAGAGCACAGAGTTCAAATTCAAATTCAAAGTAAATTTATTATCAAAGTACATATGCTGTATGTCAACATACACAAGCCCTGAGATTCATTTCCCTGTGGGCATTCACAGTAAATACAAAGAAACAAAATAACAAACAAAAATAAAATAATAAATAAATAAGCAATAAACATCAAGAACATGAGTTGAGGAGTCCTTGGAAGTGAGTTCATAGGTTGTGGGTACAGTTCGGTGATGCGACAAGTAAAGTTCAGTGAAGATATTTCCTCTGGTTCAAGAGCCTGATGACTGAGGAGCAATAACTGTTCCTAAACCTGGTGATGTGGGAACTGAGGCTCCTGTACTTCTTTCCTTTTGGCAGCAGTAAGATGAGCGCATGGCCTAATGGTGGATGCTTCTTTTCTGTAACAGCATTCTGTGTAGATGTGCACAATATTGGGGATAGCTTTACCTGTGAGTATACATTACTTTCTGTAGGTTTTTCCGCTCAAGGTGGTTCCATACCAGTCAAAATACTCTCAATGCACATCTATAGAAATTTGTCAGTTTTAGATGTTATGCCAAATCTTTACAAATGTTTAAAAAAGTAAAGGCGCTGCTATGCTTTCATTGTAATGGCTCTTACATGCTGGACCAAGAGTAGATCTTCCCAAATTATACCACCAAGGAATTTAAAGTTGCTGATCCTCTCCATGTCATGGTCCTATCTGACAATTCCCATTACCTCTTTAATTGGACCCTAACCTCCTTGCCTGATTTCCAATCATTCCCAGTTCAGCAAATTACACACACCTGCTTCCCATCAGTAACTGCAGGATAAAAACCCTGGACTCACAACAAGGAACTGCCAGTTCATTGGTCAACTCTTGTATGATTGATCATTCCACTTTTGATTGCCTAAAGACCACTGGCTCATGGACCTCTGGTTTCCTGCTTCTGATGTCAACAATCAGCTCCTTGGTCTTGCTGACACTGAGTGAGAGGATTTTGTTGTGACACTGCTGAGCCACATTTTCAATCTCCCTCCTATATCTGAACTGACCAGGGTCTGCAAGTGAGGAAATCAAGGATTCATTTGCACCAGGAAGTATTGAGTCCTAAGCTTATTGATTAGTTTTGAGGAATGATAGTTTTGAACACTGAGCTGTAATCAATGAAGAGCATCCTGGTGTATGCCCCTTGTTCCAGGGTTGAGTGAAGAGCAAATTAAATGCCATCTGCTATGGACCAGTTGTGCTGGTAGGCTAATTGGGGCACATCTGAGTTGCTCTTCAGGCAGCAGTTGATATGTTTCGTCACAACCCTCTCAAAGCACTTCATCACAGTGGACAGATGTGCTACTGGATGATGCTCATTATGGCAGGTTACCACATTCTTCTTAGGCCCCAGAATTATTGAAGCCTGCTTGAAGCAGGTGGGTACCTCAGACTGTGGAAACTGAAGGTTAAAGGCATCGGTGAACACTCCAGCTAGTTGATCAGCACAAGTCTTCAGCACTCAGCCAGGTACCCTGTCTGGGCAGTTGCTTTCTCTGGGTTTGCCTCCTGAACAATGCAACAGTGGGTGTGGCTGCTTCACTGCCCCAGTGATATGAGCTCAGAAAGGAAACTGTAGACCTGTTAGCCTGACATCAGTGGTTGGCAAGATGTTGGAATCGATTGTTGGGGATGAGATTACAGGGTACCTAGAGGCACATGACAAATTAGGCCAAAGCCAGCATGATTTCCTGAAAGGAAAATCCTACCTGACTAACCTACTGCAATTTTTTGAGGAAATTACAAGCAGGGTAGACAAAGGAGATGCAGTAGTTGTGGTACAATTGAATTTTCAGAAGGTCTTTGACAAGGTGCCACACATGAGGCTGCTTAGCAAGATAAGAGCCCATGGAATCACAGGGGAGCTATTAACATGGGTGGAGCATTGGCTGGTCGGCAGAAAACAAAGTGGGCATAAAGGGATCCTATTCTGGCTGGCTGCCGGTTACCAGTGGAGTTCCACAGGGGTCAGTGTTGGGACCGCTGCTTTTTACGATGTATGTCAGTGATTTGGACTATGCGATTAATGGATTTGTGGCTAAATTTGCTGATGATACAAAGATAGGTGGAGGAGTGGGTAGTGTTAAGGAAACAGAGAGCCTGCACAGAGACTTAGATAGTTTAGGGGAATGGGCAAAGAAGTGGCAAATGAAATACAATGTTGGAAAGTGTATGGTCATGCACTTTGGAGGAAGAAATAAACCGGCAGACTATTATTAAGATGGGGAGAGAATTCAAAATGCGGAGATGCAAAGGGACTTGGGAGTCCTTTTGCAGGATACCCTAAAGGTTATCCTCCAGGTTGAGTTAGAGATGAAGAAGGCAAATGCAATGTTGCCATTCATTTCAAGAGGTATAGAAAATAAGATCAGGGATGTGATGTTGAGGCTCTATAAGGCACTTGTGAGACCACTCTTGGAGTACTGTGTGCAATTTTGGGCTCCTTATTTTAGAACTTGGAGAGGGTTCAGAGAAGATTTACAAGAATGATTCAGGAATTAAAGGGTTACCATATGAGGAACATCTGGCAGCTCTTGGGCTGTATCCCCTGGATTCCAGGAGAATGAGGGGGGATCTCATAGAAACATTCTGAATGTTAAAAGGCCTGAACAGATCAGTTGTAGCAAAGTTATTTCCCATGGCATGGGAGTCTAAGACAAGAGGACACAACTTATTATTGAAGGACGTCCATTTAGAACTGAGATGTGGAGAAATTACTTTAGTCAGAGGGTGGTAAATCTGTGGAATTTGTTGCCACGAGTGGCTGTAGAGGTCAAGTCATTGGGTGTATTTTAGGCAGAGATAGATAGGTTCTTGATTATCCAGGGCATCAAAGGGTTTGGGGAGAAGGCAGGTGAGTGGGGATGACTGGAAGAACTAGATTAGCCCATGATTGAATGGTGGAGCAGACACGATGGGCTGAATGGCCCACTTCTGCTCCTGTATCTTATGGTCTTATGTCCTGATCAAGAATCTATCAACCTCTGCTTTAAATATACGTAAAGATTCGGCCTCCTCAGCTGCCTGTGGCAAAGAATTCCACAGATTCACCATTCCCTAGCTAAAGACATTCCTCCTCATCTCCATTCTAAAAGAAGACCCTTCTATTCTAAGGCTGTGTCGTCTGGTCTTAGACTCTCCCACCATAGGAAACATCCTCTGCACATCAACTCTATCAAGGCCTTTCACCATTCGAAGGGTTTCAATGTGGTCACCCCTCATTCTTCTGTATTCTAGTGCATACAGGCCCTGAGCCTTTAAATGCTCTTCATCTGACAAGCCATTCAATCCCTGGAATTATTTTCATGAACACGGTTTTGATTCAGTTGTATCAAAGTCATAACTGCAATAACAGACAGCTTATCTGATATTGACCTAGTCTTCAGGTTTGGGGATGCCAAATGTGTACCCAAGTCAATCAGGTCTTCAAAGTACTCTTCATTAAAATCTGTGGGTATGCCAAAATGAGGTTGAGTCAAGCAATAGCCAGATATTACTCAAGATCACAGAAAACAGTGTTTCATATGTAATAGGGATTTAGCTCAAGGCATTTACTAATCAGTCCGTGTAACATGGCTGGATATTTGGCAGAAACTGACTTTATGTAAACAAAGTTTTCATCAATCATCTGTTGAATTTACAACGGATGATCTGAGGACTATTTGATTAAATCTACATAATGCTGAGCTGGCTATTGGCACAGCACAGGAAAAAAATGTCAGAATAATTGTCAAATTGGCCTTTTGCTCTTTGTGGGCAGACAGTGGTATCGGACAGCAAACTCTGTATATGTTGCACCAGAGTTTCAGATTGAACGCAGGCTGCACCAAACGCAGCACCATTGCTTGCATGCAAGGAGATGAAGGCCAGTCAAACCAACTGGACAAACAGGAAGCAGAGGGTTCCTGTTTAACTATAACAATGATTGAATAGGACCTGCTATATTATTAGAAGGTCTAAGAAATGGAGCAGTGATAGCTTCTGCATGCATACAAACTGTGGAAAACGTAAGGCCCAGACAAGCAAGCATTCAATTTGAATTTCTAATAACATTAGAAAAGACCAACAATTTATTACCATATACTTCATGCTTTTGCACAAAGTCAAGGAAGTGTTTATTGTATGTAATACCTACATTCATAATCTTATAATTGAAGAGTGTGATAAAAATGTCTTTCACATTGTGGTGAACTACATATACCAGAGTGGCTTGCTCCCAACAGACCCCTGCTGACTGCTCCTGTGGCTCCTCCCACAAACCCCTGTATAAAGGCGAATGAGGCCTGAGGCCGGCCCTCATTCTCCAGGATGTTGTGTTGTTCATTCTTCCAGTCAATAAAAGCCGATACCTCACTTCTTACGTCTCAGAGTGAGTTATTGATGGTGCATCACACATAAACACTACTATCAATTCTTTAACCCTGTACTAGAAAGGCACTTGCTGGCGCTTGGTGCAACTCAAACTACCTGCGTCTCAATATCACCAAGACCAAGGAGATGGTGGTGGACTTTAGGAGATCTAGGCCTCATATGGAGCCAGTGATCATTAATGGAGAATGTGTGGAGCAGGTTAAGACCTACAAGTATCTGGGAGTACAGTTAGACGAGAAGCTAGACTGGACTGCCAACACAGATGCCTTGTGCAGGAAGGCACAGAGTCGACTGTACTTCCTTAGAAGGTTGGCGTCATTCAATGTTTGTAGTGAGATGCTGAAGATGTTCTATAGGTCAGTTGTGGAGAGCGCCCTCTTCTTTGTGGTGGCGTGTTGGGGAGGCAGCATTAAGAAGAGGGACGCCTCACGTCTTAATAAGCTGTTAAGGAAGGCGGGCTCTGTCATGGGCAAAGTACTGGAGAGTATAACATCGGTAGCAGAGCGAAGGGCGCTGAGTAGGCTACGGTCAATTATGGAAAACCCTGAACATCCTCTACATAGCACCATCCAGAGACAGAGAAGCAGTTTCAGCGACAGGTTGCTATCGATGCAATGCTCCTCAGACAGGATGAAGAGATCAATACTCCCCAATGCCATTCGGCTTTACAATTCAACTGCCAGGAGTAAGATATGTTAAAGTGCCGGGGTTAGGACTCAATGTATTTAAGTAAACTACTTAAGAACTTTTTAAAAGCTATTATTAATGCTTTTTGAGAAGGTGATTTTAGATGCATATCATATTTTTACTGAGTTAAGTATTGTATGTAATTAGTTTTGCTACAATAAGTGTATGGGACCTTGGAAAAAAATGTTGAATTTCCCCATGGGGATGAATAAAGTATCTATCTATCTATCTATCTGTGAAGGTTGGATTTAGATATGCCTTCACAAGTTAATGAAAACTCTTCACACCACACGAAGTTCTTTTAAATTCACTGATTAAATTTGGGTAACACCATAAATTGCTTGTGAATAGATAGTAATATGTTGTTATAGTAAGAAAGAAATTGTTATAATCAGATTCATTCAGTTCAATCCAGTCAAGCTGACTTTATAAGACCATAAGAACATAAGACATAGGAGCAGAATTAAGCCATATGGCCCATTAAGTCTGCTCTGCTATTTCATCATGGGTAGTCCAATGCTCCTCTCAGTCCCAATCTTCTGCCTTCTCCCATATCCCTTCATGCCCTGACCAATGAAGTATTTATTAACCTCTGCCTTAAACATACATAAAGACTGGCCTCCACAGCTGCCTGTGGCAAAGATTTCCACAGATTCATCACTCTCTGGCTAAAGACATTCCTCCTCATCTCCGTTCTAAAAGGGCGTCTTCGATTCTGAGGCTGTGTCCTCTGGTCTCAGACTCTCCCATCATAGAAAACATCCTCTCCACATTCACTCTATCAAGGCCTTTTGTCATTCAATAGGTTTCAATTAGGTCATCCCCCATTCTTCAAAATTCTAGTGAATACAGGCCCAGAGTATTCAAACACTCTTCATATGACAGTTTAATCCTGGAATCATTTTCGTGAACCTCCTTTGAACCCTCTCCAATTTCAGCACTTCCTTTTTTAGATAAGGGGCCCAAAACTGCTCACAATACTCCAAGTTAGGCCTCAACAGTGGTTTATGAATTTACAACAATATATCTTCGCTTTTATATTTTTGTCCTCTTGAAATGAGTGCTAACATTGAATTTGCTTTCCTCACCACAGTCTCAACCTGCAAATTAACCTCCAGGGAATCCTGCACAAGCACTCCCAAGTCCCTTTGCACCTCAGTTTTATGTATTTCTCTCAATTTAGAAAATAGTTAGTTGTTTTATTTCTTCTACCTGAGTGCATGACCATACGTGTCCCAACACTGTATTCCATCTGCCACTTCTTTGTCCATTTTCCTCATTCATCTATCCTGTAGCCTCTCTGCTTTCTCAAAACTACCTGCCCCTTCACCTATTTTTGTATCATCTGCAAACTTTTCAACAAAGCCATCAATTCCATCATCCAAGTCATTAACATATGATGTAAAAAAACATCAGTCCCAGTCCTTGGTGAAAACCACCAGCCATCAGCAGCCAATCAGAAAAGATTCCCTTTATTCCCACTCTTTGCCTCCTGCCACTCAGCAATTGCTTTATCCATGCTCGTATCTTTCCTGTAATACTATGGGTTCATAGCTTGTTAAGCAGCTTCATATGCATGGCACATTGTCAAAGGCCTTCTGAAAATCCAAGCACACAATGTCAACCAATTCTCCTTTGTCTATCCTGCTTGTTATTTCTTCAAAGTGTTCCAACAGATTTGTCAAGCAAGATTTTCCCTTGAGGAAACCGCGCTGGCTACTGCCTTTTTTACTATGTGCCTCCAAATACCCCGAAACCACATCATTAACAATTGACTCCAACATCTTTCCATCCACTGAGGTCAAACTAACTGGCCTATAGTTTCCTTTCTTCTGCCTCTCTCCCTTCTTGAAGAGTTGAGTGACATCTTCAATTTTCCAGTCTTCCAGAACCATCCTAGAATCTAGTGATTCCTGAAAGATTATTACTAATGCCTCCACAATTTCTTCAGCCACCTCTTTCAGAATCCCAGGGTGTGCACCATCTGGTCCAGTTGACTTATTTACCTTCAGACCTTTCAGTTTCCTAAGAACCTTCTCCCTAGTAATGGTGACTTCACACACTTCATGACCCCTGACACCTGGAACTTCCACCATACTGCTAGTGTCTTTCACAGTGAAGAGCGAAGCAAAGTACTTATTCAGTTCATCTGTCATTTCCTTTCCCTGCCCCCACCCCCGTTATTTCCACTCCAGCATCATTTTCCAGCCATCCAATATCCACATTTGCCTCTTTTTTACACTTGATATATCTGAAGAAACTTTTGTTATCCTCTTTAATATTATTGGCTAGCTTACTTTCATATTCCATCTTTACCTTCTTAATGACTTTTAAGTTGCCTCTGTTGGTGTTTGAATGCTTCCCAATCTTCTAACCCATTTAGTTTTTGTTCTATTATATGCTCTCTCTTTGCCTTTATGTTGGCTTTGACTTCTTTTGTTAGCCATAGTTCTGTCACCTTGCCTTCCTCTTTGAGTTATATGTATCCTGTACTTCTGAGTTGCTTCCAGAAATTCCAACCGTTGCTACTCTGGCATCAACCCTGCCAGTGCTCTTTTCTAATCAACTCCTCTCTCATACCTCTGTAATTCCTTTTACTTCACTGTAAATATCTCCAAGGAGCAATCATATTCTGCAAGATAGATCTGCGTAACGTTTACAATCTGGTTCATATCCAAGAAGTGAATGAGTGGAAGATAGCATTTAACAGCTCTTCTGGCCACTATGAGTACCACATCATGCCATTTGGTCTGGCCAACACTCCTACTGTTTTTTGGGCCTTGGTCATCGATGTGCTCCAGGGCATGTTGAATCAGCTTGTTTTTGTGCATATCATTAGATTCTTAGCTATTCCCACTCTTGCCAGAAACATGTCCAGCAAATTTGGAGGATATTCTCAGACAGCTCCTCGAGAATAACCTTTACACCAAGACAGAGGAGTGTGAGTTCTATGAAGTGCAAATGTCATTTTTGAGCTATATAACTCACCCCTTCCAGTGTTCAAATGGAACTGCGTAAATTCAGGCAGTCACAGAGTGACACAAGTTATCTATAGTCAAAGACATGCAGCACTTCATGGGGTTTGCAATCTTTTCTTGCCTCTTCATCAGAAATGAAAGTTCCATCACCACCCCCATAAATGCACTCACAAAGAAGACCTCTTCAGGATTCCATTGGACAAGCGAAGCAGACCAAGGATTCTCAGAACTGAAGTGATTCTTCACCACTGCTCCAGAGCTGCAACACCCTGACCCATTCCATCCATCCATTGTTGAGGTGGGTGCATCAGATGTCTGGATTGGAGCTGTACTCTCTCAGCACTCTTCTGCAGGTAACCGGCTACATCACTATGCCTTTCTTCCCTGACACTTGACTCCAGCCAAATGTAACTACAATGACAGGAACCGAGAACTTCTGGCTGTCAAGAGGCTGTGGAAGCATGGTAACACTGGCTGAAAGGGGCAGAGCATCTCTTTTTGCTGAGAACAGATCACAAGAACATCTCCTATGATTGAGATGCTGAGAAACTCAGCTCCCATCCAGCCCATTGGGCTCTCTTCTTCACTGGGTTAATTTCACCCTTACCTACTGTACAGGCAGAAAGAATACCAAGGCCAATGCTCTCTCCCAGCAGTTTGACCTGTCTGAGGTCAACTCCAAACCAGAGCCCATCCTTCCTTGCTCATGCATTTCTGCCCTGGTGATTTGGGGAATAAAGTGGTAAGAGTCATCCAGCAGTCAGTTCCAGGCCTAGGAGGCTCCCAGTTGACTGTCTCTGCCCAGGTACGTCCAAGAGTGTTGGAATGGGGTCACTCTTTCCAACTGGTTGGACAGCCAAGATTTCAATAGACCCATGAATTTATCAAGAGAAGATTTTGTAGCCATCTGTCTATCAGGAAATCCTTGACTTCATCTCTGCCTGTTACACTTGGCCCAGAATGAGACATCATATCAGCAGGTACTCACTTCATTGCTTTCCCTAAGCTCCCACTGGGTCATGAGGCCGTTACCCTCATGGTTCAGCACGAGGCCAGGTTGCACAGCTTCCCTCAGGCCACGGTGTCTGATTAAGGACCTCTGTTCACATCTCAATTTCAGGAGACCTTCTGTTATCATCTGGGAGCCACAGCCAGCCTCTCATCAGGTTGTCACCCCCAATTTAACAGCCATACTGAGAGAGTGAATCAAGAGCCAGGGATAGCACTGTGCTGCCTTATCTCTTCCAACCCCACAAGTTGGATCTCTCAATTGGTTTGAGCAGAGATTGCCAACAATAACCTCCAGTCATCCTCCAATGGCATGTCCCCCTTTGAATGCCAGAATGGATTCCTGCCACTGCTCTTCCCTGACCAATAAATGGATGTGGGAGTTCCTGCTGCTGAATGGTTAGTCCAATGCTACAAGCACACATGGAGACAAGCTTCTCTGCTGCGTGCTCAGAAACAACATTACCAGCAGGCTGATTGGCTCTGCTGACAGGAGAGGCCTCTCAAGCCAAGGGAGAAAGTCTGGGTGGCATCTCCAGATCTTCCTTTGAAAGTTGAGAGCCAGAAGTTGGCCCCACACTATGCGGGACCATCTGTTCTGGAGACTATCTACAAGGTCTCATATAGATGACGTCTGTTATCATTCATGAATATTCAGTGTTCCATGTTTCCCAGCTCAAGCCAGTGACTACTTCCCTCCTTGCTCTAGACAGATTCCACCCTGCCCTCACTATTTGCTGGATGGGTCTATTCTTTGAAGCTCCTCCTGACATCTCGCCAGATGCAGGGTAGGGTCATTATGTCATGGATTGGAAGGATGTGACCCTGAGGAACATTCTTGTCTGCGAGCTCATGACATCCTGGACAAGTCTGTCAGGCACAGGTCTCAGGTGCCTCGGGATGTGCGCTAAGAGAGGAGGGCTTAGTCACAACCTTGTCGAAATTTCAGTGTATTTCGTTAATATGTTTTCTGGTTAGAATCCTGCTCCCGTTACGCAGTCTGTGCTATTTGCAGTACTAATTTCACAACAACATTCCTAACTGTATATGAAGCTGCCCAGCATGTTGTATCCAGCTGTTCGGGCTCTGTAGAAGTTCAGGAAGAAGCTTATTTAGACAAGAAGGGGTTTGGGCAGTGACTCCTGTATCCTGACCCTGAGTATCAAAGTTGGGATGTTATGTTACTTTTGTACGAGATGTTTGAGGGGGCATACTTGTAATACTGTTTTCAGTTTTTGTCACCCTGTTATAGGAAAGATGCCTTTTAATTGAAGGTAGTGTAGAGGAGATTTATGGTGACGTTGATTGAGGGACTGAGTTATGAAGAGAGTTTGAGCAGGTTGGGACTTTATTCATTGAAGCAAAGGAAAATGAAGCCAATCTTATAAAGGTGAATAAAAAAATGTGTGGCATAAATAGGGTGAATGTGCACAGTCTCTTTTCTCAGGGTTGGAGAAACAAGAACCAGAGGACATAGGTTTAATGAATGAAGCAAGAGATTTAGGAAACTGGGTAGCAACTTTTACATCAAGACACCAGTAAGTATGTATAAAGAGCATGCTGGCAGAGGAAGTGGCAAAGGTAGGTATATTAACAATATTTAAAAGGCACTTGACAGGTACGTGAATGGGAAAGTTTCAAGTTCAAGTTTATTGCCATTCAGCCATACATATCTTACAACAAAACAAAACATTGTTCCTCTGGGGCCAAGGTGCAAAACTCAGTACATATAGTCACACACAGCACATATAATTACAATCCGGCACATGCAGTCACAAAATAATGTTAGCACAAGTCCCTGAGTGGCATGGCCTGAAGTTTGTCAGGCTGACATAAAGTGTGAGGAGCATGTTTGTGTGACGATGATCATCATGATGGTATCTGCCCATTTTAAAGGACAGTGGTGTTTTACAAGCCTGGGCGGAAGGTATGAAGATCCTGGGACGCCCAGTCATCAAGATCCCCCATTTGGCCTCACTGGTACAGTCCAAAGGAAAGCAAAGCAATATGTTTAGCACCAGCTTGGCTGCAGGAGCTGCTGGAAGGACGCTTAGTGATGTCTAGCCACCTTTGGGGCTCTACCCGGTTTACTCCTGTAGTCTTTGTCTCTCCTGAGGCTGCCCGGTTATTTACCTATTGCTGGGGGTGTTTATATAAGACAGTATAATGTTACTGGCACTATTGTAATACAACAAGCAGTCCTATAAATATGTGAAACTGCATCAATGAAAGATGAAAAGTGACGAGAGTGTGTCAGTGAGTTGGGGAGTGGGGATGGATTGGGCAGTGGGCGGTAGGGTAGTGAGACAGGGTGTATTGTGTGTTGGGCGGCAGCATGGTGAGAAAGATATGGACCCAGGCATATGGGATTAACTTAGATAGGACTCTTGTTTGGTGTGGATCAGAAGGGCAAAAGGAATTTGTTCCATGTTGTGTAACTCAGTGTTTCTATGAGAAAACAAAAATTACATCAATGTAGAATCTTGTTTTATCTTGTACGAAAATGTTTCATTTTGGCAGCATTACTCCTTCCCAATATATTTTTCAAGTGTTTTCTATGGAAAATATACAAAACATTGAACAATTATATGTTTGACTTCATTACCTGACTTCATGGAAACTGACAGTCTCTCTTATGAAGATGACAATCTAGGTGGCAGATCTGAAAATCAGATACATTTACAGAAAACCTACTGCACAATACAGGCCCTTTAGCCCACAAAGCTGTGCCGAGCATGTCGCTACCTTAGAACTACCTAGGCTTTACACATAGCACTCTATTTTACTAAGCTCTATGTATCCATCCAGGAGACTCTTAAAATACCCTATCGTTTCCTTCTCCATCACTGCCGTAGGCAGCCCATTCCACACACCCACCATTCTCTGTGTAAAAACTTATCAATGACATATCCTCTGTACCTACTTCCCAGCACCTTAATACTGTGCCCTCTCATGCTAGCAATTTCAAACCTGGGGAAAAGCCTCTGACTATCCACACTATCAATATCTCTTATTATCTTGTACACCTCTACAGGTAACCGCTCATCCTCCATTGCTCCAAGGAGAAAAGGCCGAGTTCACTCAACCTATTCTCATAAGGCATACTCCCTAAACCAGGCACCATCATTGTAAATCTCCTCTGCAACCAGAATTGAGCACAGTACTCCAAGTGGGGTCTGACCAAGGTCCTATATAGCTGCAACATTACCTCTCAGCTCTCAAACTCAATCCCATGATTGATTAAGGCCAATGCACCATATGCCTTCTTAACCATAGAGTCAACTTGTGTGGCAGCTTTCAGTGTCCTATAGATTCGGACCCCAAGATCCCTCTGATCACCCACACTGCCAAGAGTCTTACCATTAATACTATATTCTGCCATCATATTTGACCTACCAAAATGAACCACTTCACACTCATCTGGGTTGAACTCCATCTGCCACTTCACAGCCCAGTTTTGCATCCTATCAATGTCCACTGTAACCTCTGACAGCCCTCGACGCTATCCACAACACCCTCAAACTTCATGTCATCAGCAAGTTTACTAACCCATCCCTCCACTTCCTCATCCAGGTCATTTATAAAAATCACAAAGAGTAGGGGTCCCAGAACAGATCCCTGAGGCACACCACTGGTCACCGGCCTCCATGCAGAATATGACCCGTCTACAACCACTCTTTGCCTTCTGTGGGCAGGCCAGTTCTGGATCCACAAAGCAATGTCCCCTTGGATCCCATGCCTCCTTACTTTCTCAATAAGCCTTGCATGGGGTACCTTTTCAATTGCCTTGCTAAAATCCATATTCACTACATCTACGGCTCTTTCTTCATCAATGTCACATCCTCAAAAAATTCAATCAGGCTCGTAAGACACGACTTGCCTTTGACAAAGCCATGCTGTCTATTCCTAATCATATTATGCCTCTCCAAATGTTCATAAATCCTGCCTCTCAGGATCTTCTCCATCAACTTACCAACCACTGAAGTAAGACTCACTGGCCTAAAATTTCCTGGATTATCGCTACTCCCTTTGTTGAATAAGGAAACAACATCCGCAATACTCCAATCCTCCAGAACCTCTCCCGTCGTCATCGATGATGCAAAGATCATTGCCAGAGGCTCTTCAATCTCCTCCCTCGCCTTCCACAGTAGCCTGGGTTACATCACGTCCGGTTCCGGTGACTTATCCAACTTGATGCTTTCCAAAAGCTCCAGCACATGCTCTTCCTTAATATCTACATGCTGAAGCTTTTCAGTCCACTGCAAGTCATTCCTACAATCGACAAGATCATTTTCTGTAGTGAATACGTAAGTAATGTATTCATTAAGTACTTCCGCTATTTCCTCCGGTTCCATGCATACTTTTCCACTGTCACACTTGGTTGGTCCTATTCTCTCACATCTTTTCCTTTTGCTCTTCACATACTTGTAGAATGCCTTGGGGTTTTCCTTAATCCTGTCCACCAAAGCCTTCTCATGGCCCCTTCTGGCTCTCCTAATTTCATTCTTAAGCTCCTTCCTGCTATCCTTATAATCTTCTAGATTCCTATCATTACCTAGATTTTTGAACCTAGATTTTGAACTGGTAAGCTCTTCTTTTCTGCTTGACTAGATTTACGTCAGCCTTTGTACATCACAGATCTTGTACTCTAACATCCTTTCCATGTCTCATTGGAAAGTACCTACTCAAAACCCCACGCAAATATCCTCTGAACATTTGCCACATTTCTTCTGTATGTTTCCCTGAGAACATCTGTTTCCAATTTATGCTTCCAAGTGTTGGCCTGATAGCCTCATATTTCCCCTTACTCCAAGTAAACGTGTCTTTAACTTGTCTGTTCCTATCCCTCTCCAAAGCTATGGTAAAGTAGTTAGAATTGTGATCACTATTTCCAAAATGCTCTCCCACTGAGAGACCTGGCTTTTGACCAGGTTCATTTCCCAATGCCAGATCAAGTACAGCCCCCCCTTTTGTAGGCTTATCTACATATTGTGTCAAGAAACATTCCTGAACACACCTAACTCCACCCCTTCTAAACCCTTCACTCTAGGGAGTTGCCAATCAATATTTGCCTCAAACTATAGGCCTCAATTGGTTTTAGCCATGTGTAAATTGGAAATAGCAGAACATCCAGCTCAACTTCAAATACTTTTTTTTTAATTCTGCCTGAGATTGATTAGCTAAGCTTTTGGAATTCAAAAGACATCTAATTTATTTTTTCTTTTCCCTTACATTATTTTAAATGAAGCATTTCACATAAAATCTTCTTTAAAAAGTGCAACTATGTAAAGTGAACAGAAAGAGGTGGAAAGACAGCATTGTAAAGGAAGATGTCTGCAAACTGCAGCCTAGAAATTACACTAATTCTTTCCAGCTTCAAATACCATTTTAAAACTTATCTCCTTTTTGAAAAGTTATTATTATATATTGAGATACAGTGAGGGATAGGCCCTTCTGGAACTTCGAGCCACACCACCCAGCAACCCCCTGGTTTAATCTGTCTAATCACGGGACAAGTTACAATGACCAATTAACCTACTAACTGGTACATCTTTTGACTATGTGAGGAATCTGGAGCACCTAGAGGAAACACATGCAGTCACAAGGAGAATGTACAAACTCTTTACAGGCAGCAGCAGGAATTGAGCCAGGTCACCTGTACTGTAAAACAGTACCATGCTTTTGCAAAGCACTTGCTCACCTGTTTTATATCTCTAGAGGAAGGTTGATGTTAAATTTTGTTTGATGATATCTTGTCAAAATCTACATTTGGAGATGGAAAGAATTACTCAAAGGAAAGATTGCTGTCACTTCTCCCAACTAAAATGTAAATCTGAAATGAAATCTATCTGAAATTAGTAAGGAAGGATTACCTGAATGAACTATTCCTGTTAATTCTCACAGCAAAGCTGTCCCTAAACAAACAAAATTGGAAGACATTGACATTTAAAAAGCTAATACCCAAAAATGAGCATGGTATTACACATTTAAATCATGGTTGTTTATTGTATGGCAGGCAGCAATCACACTGTTGCTTTTTGAAATGATCTTTCGTAACTTAAGATTGCACTTATTAAGAGAGAGCTGGCACCAGGTTTTGCTGGTAAAGCATGAGTGTCTTGGTTCAAGCAATAACTTGAAGTTGGGGAGGATAATATACATGCTTATTGTTCAGGTTCAGATGCTCTTGAAAAAAGCAGAAGCATTTATTAACAGATACATTGCTCCAAGAAACAGTGCCGTGGAAAAACAGCTTTGGAGATCTGGTACCTGTCATCAAGGTGAGCAAGTTCATATCAAACTTCAAACCAGTGTTGCTATCAGTCATTTTCCTTTATCTGATTTGCTCCACAGAGACTCTGCTTTCTTTTGGACAAAAGTGGAATATATTTGGAATTAGTAGGAAACATAAAAGTGAGGAAGCACTGGCACGCATTTTAGCTGCAATGGAGGAAATCCTAAAGCTGTGACCACTGGTTGGCACAAAGAAATTACAACGAGGGCAATTGCAAACTCATTCCAGAGTGAAGCTGAGTCTTCTAACTACAGTGCCACTCAAAGTTTCCCCAACTTTATCTGCAGCTGTAGTATATTGAATATTTCAGAAATATTTGAGTAATATTGCAAATGTATTGTTTGATTAAGCATTCTTCATTTGTTTACATAATGGGTTATATGTAAGAAGTATGGGAATGGCATATGTCATTATGCTACCACATCATATGTGAGCATCTCAATAAAGAAAAGCTAAGTACACACATTTATCCTGGCTTTATTGGTGTATTTTCATTTTCCAGATTTATAAAACATAACAGTAGTGACGAGGAAAGTTTAAAATGGTCGAGATTTTAAAAAGACAGAAAACGGGCGAAATTCATGGTTCCATAAACAGTGCGTACTGGATTATAATAATAATAAATTTTAAAACAACATAAATGGCTGGCTACATCAGAAGGATAGGGGCATTAGATTGCACAGCAGTCTAGGTGATGTACAGTATACTGAGAGAATTGAGCTGTATTTTAAAGCAAATGGGATAGCCAATGAGATTTGCTGAGTCTAATTAGTGGAAGAGCATACAATGTTCTTAGAAATTTGATTGCTTCACCCAAACCAGCCAAAATGTGCTTTGCTGATAGATATCATGAAAGTATTACAGGACCATTTAGAACTGAAACCATTTTTGGTTTAAGAATGCTTTAGGTTTCATAAGCAGAATCAAAAGTAAGGGGAGTCCATTTCATTTTACATGGCTGAATTGATGTAATTATCTGAGCATTGTTTGTTCCGTGATGGGTTTAATGATGCACTGAGAGATTGTTTAGTTTGTGGAATCCTACACAAAAACACTCAGAAATGGCTCCTAACTGAAGCACAGCACACATTTAAAAGAGCAGTTTAAATCACTGTAACAATAGAAACAGCAGCCAAAGGCACAACTGAGTTGCAGTCAGGAATGAAAGTCAGTGTGAACAAAATTGCATTGTCTAAATAGAAACCTGCCTGGATGAACAATTTGTTTTACAATTGTGGCAGGGACTCACATACACCAGAGTAGTGCAGGTTTAAAGGTGAAACTTGCAGAAAATGCAATCAAGTAGGACACATACAAAGAGCAGGTAGGGCATACAAAAATAAATAAAATTCACGGAAAAAAAGAAGATAAAAGGTCAAGTCAGGGTTTCAAAAAAGAGCACTACTCTACATGCTGCTGACGGAAAATCTGATAATGAGAGTGAAGCAGCACTGTGTAGCCTTGAGATTTATAATATGAAAACTAACAAGACGCAAGCAATATGATTCACACCAGAACTGAACAGCAAATGAATTAAAATGGATTTGCACAGTGACTTGGCTGTTTCAGCAATACACAAAATTAGTCTGAATGGCATTTCAAAGATACTGAACTGAAGCCTGCAAGTATCTAACTGTGAACTTATACTGCAGAAGAGTTCACTCCTGTGGGAATAACATTCGTAACAGTGAAATACAACAATCAACAAGCCACATTGGGCTTGTATATGGTAAAAACAGAAGGGCTAGCATTGTGTGGCTGCAAATGGCTGAGATTGATAGTTGTGGATGCAGCTACAAATTGGCCAGAAGTGTTCCCGATAGCCTCCATTACAGCCTCGCACACTGTTGATGTGTTGAGAAGCCACTTCAAAAGAAAGTCAGCAGCCTTCCACCAGCCACTGGAGAAATGCATCTTAAGAGCAAAAAGATTGACTGTAGTGAATAGACAAGGATATGCAGTTTATCGTTGATACATTAATTAGAAGAACTAATTCAACAATTAATGGATGAGCATTTATTTTCCTTTTAATCTGACTTCCATTTATTCGGTTTCACTAACATAATAAACATCACAAAGAAAACACATAGGGAAATTATCAATCAGAAGGAGCGTATGCAAAAACATAAAGACAAATCTGGGACAGGTGAGTAAAGACTACATCAAAGTATCAGGATTTAAAGGCAATCTTGAAGAAGGAAGGAGAGCTAGTTTTAGCAAATGATGGAATGGCTGCCCAAATGACTACATTCAGGGATTCCAGAGAGTCCAGTAATGTCGTGTTTTGGGCCTGGAGGAGATTACAGAAATATTTGTGGTATGACAGGTGATAGGGGCAGATTGATGAAACCAAGGAAATATTTGAAGGTATGGATGAGTATTTTAAAATTGGGGCGTTGCTTAGTTGGGAGCCACTGTACATCAACATAAATACAGATAATGGATAAGTTGACCTGGGACAAGTCAGGACAAGGGCAGCAGGCTTTAGAATGACCTCATTACTGGATAATAGAACAAAGAACAGTGGAGAATATGTCGGAAGAGGTGGGGAATTTTTTTCAGTAGATGAGCTTAAGATAGGGCTGGGATCAGGTGCACTTAAAGAGGTGGAAAAAAGGCCATTTAGGTGGCTCTTTCAGATTTATGTTTTATTTGTTTAGAAGCTACCCAAGGAAAAAATAAATGAGGGATGAATTGTGTGTAGGAGTCTGAGATTATAACTAATTCTCAGTGTCTGGGTGATCAAACAGATACACAAGATAAGCCAATCACAAACAAGAGAAAATCTGCAGAAATCCGAGCAACACACACAAAATGCTGGAGGAACTTGGCAGGACGGGCAACATCTATGGAAAGGAGTAAATGCTTCATCAGGGTCAAAATTAACTAACATTGGCTCCAAATGGAAAATAAATATCGTGCGAGTGTCGTGAGCATCATTTTCAATGTGGTTGTGATTGGGAAGTTCAGGCTTGAGGACTACAAGGTACAGTCAATCGAACAACCGTGAAGTAAGAGCCAAGCAACAACATGAGCTTCGTGTAAATGAAGAGAGAAATAACTTGTCTAATGCTATCTTCTTTTTAGATAAGGTAGAAAGAAGACCATAAGACATAGGAACAGAATTAGGCCATCTGGCCCATTGAGTCTGCTCCAACATTCAATCATGGATGATCCTTTTTTTTATCTCCTCCTCAACCCCAGTTCACAGCCTTCTTCCCATAACCTCTGATGCCATGTCCAATCAAAAACCTTTCAATCTCTGCCTTAAATACACCCAATGAACTGGCCTCCACAGCTGCATGTGGCAACAAATTCCACAAATTCACTACCTTTTGGCTAAAGAAATTTCACCATATCTCTGTTTTGAAAGGGCACTACTCTATCCTGAGGCTGTGCCCTCTTCTCCTAGACTCTCCTACCATGGGAAACATCTTTTCCACATCCACTCTATCTAGGCCTTTCAACATTCAAAAGGTTTCAATGAGATCCCCCCTCATCTTTCTGAATTCCAACAAGTACAGACCTAGAGCCATCAAATGCTCCTCATATGATAACCCTTTCATTCCTGGAATCACCCTTGTGAACCTCCTCCTGACCCTCTCCAATGCCAGAATATATTTTCTAAGATGAGGGACCCAAAACTGTTCACAGTACTCAAGGTGAAGCCTCACCAGTGCCTTATAAAACCTCAGCATCGCATCCTTGCGCTTGTCTTCTGGACTTCTTGAAATGAATGCTAACATGGCATTTGCCTTCCTCACCATCGATTCAACCTGCAAGTTAACCATCAGGGTGTTCTGCACAAGGACTCCCAAGTCCCTCTGCATCTCAGATTCCTGTATTTTCTCCATGTTTAGAAAATAGTCCACACATTTATTTCTACTACCAAAGTACATAATCATGCATTTTCCAACATTGTATTTCATTTGCCACTTTCTTGCCCATTCTCCTAATTTGTTTAAGTCCTTCTGCATCCCATCTGTTTCCTCAACACTACCTGCTCTTCCATCAATCTTTGTATCATCTGCAAACTTGGCAACAAAGCCATCTATTTCATCATCTAAATCATTTATATACAGTATGAAAAGAAGTGGTCCCAACACCAACCCCTGTGGAACACCACTAGTCACTGACAGCCAACCAGAAAAGGATCCTTTTATTTCCACTCACTGCCTTCTACCAATCAGCCAATGCTCTAACCATGTCAATAACTTTCCTGTAATACCATGGGCTCTTAACTCAGTAAGCAGCCTCATGTGTGGCACCTTGTTAAAGGCCTTCTGAAAGTTCAAACATACAATATCCAATATATCCCCTTTATCTATCTTACTTGCAATCTCATCTAAGAATTCCAACAGGTTCATCAGGCAAGATTTTCCCTGAAGTAAACCATGCTGACTTTACACTACCTTGTTCTGATATTCTAGTTATGCTAACTACCCACAGATATGTGGGTAGAATCTCAGGTAACTCTTTGGCCCAAAGTCAATTCCTGGAAGATCCGAAGAAGTTCTTGTTCTTGTCCTTTGTCCAATTTTGGCCATTGTGCAGACTTGCCAAGTATTTTACAGCTACCTGTGTTTTTGTCCTATCTTCTGGGCATATAATGCTCTCATAGCTGAAGTAGTTGTGATATCTGATCAAGTCCATCACCTCAGCAACAACAGTAAATCAACACAGAACATAAAACACTAAAGTACCGTACTGGTCCTTAGGCCTGTGATGTTAAACCAAACTTTTTAACTATTCAAAAGAGCAAACTTTCCCTTTCCTCCCACATAGCCCCCCACATTTTTTTTCATCTGTGTGTCTATCTAGAGTCTCTTAAATGTCTCTAATGTATCTGCTTCTACCACCACACCTGTAGTGTGTTCCACGCGCTTACCACTCTCTGGCTAGAAACTCACCTTTGAATTGCTCCCTATAATTTACTTTATTTACCTGAAGTGTATGACCTGTTGTATTACCCATTGCCACCCTGGGAAAAAGGCACTCCTTATTCCTTCTATCTATGTCTCTCATCATTTTTATACATATCTATTGAGTTGCTTCTCATCCAGGAGTCAAACATGACCTCTGACAAGTAGACTTTTAAAATAACCCCTTGTAAAATGATTAGTGACCAGGAATCACAATCTGAAAATAAAATGATTGGCATTTGGGACTGTATTGAGAAGTGGGTGGTGACCCTTTGAGATGAGTAGAATTTTGGATATTGAATAAGTCAAAAGATATGACGTAGCTGGGAAAAATGGAACTGACATAGTCATGATCTTACTGAATGCTGGATCAAACATGAGGGGCTGAAGAGATTACTACTACCTCTATTTATTATGTTAAAATAAGTGTGCATTTTAACAGAAGGCAGGATTCTGAGGCACTTGTGCAGATATTTTGCAGGATGTTTTACATTTTTTTCCCACCTTCTTCGGGCGAATAAATAATTGAACTAATTTTTGACAAAGCAACCAGAAACTATTGATTAACCAAGACATCTATATACTACTGAAGCCCAGGTTTGCAGCATTCAAATCAGACGATCCTGTTCTATGCAGGAAATCAAGGTATGACCTCTATGAAGCTATCAGGGAAATCAAGGGAGACTATCAGACCAAAATAGAGCCCCAGACCAGCCATTTATTGTGACGAGGCTTGCATGCTATAATGGACTACAAAAACAAAGTTGGCCAGCATCACTGACAGCAATACATTCCTCCATAGTCATTTTATGTATGTTGAAGGCATGGGATCAGCTTCCTGACAGTGAACCTGTGATGCTATCTGCCCCGTGATAGAGTCCCAGGCCATATCCACAGATCCTGCATTTGCACGGAGTGAATAGAACCAAACTTAGTTCCTGAAAGTCAAAGCATTAAACTCTAACACACTTCAGCGTCAAATACTGTGAAAAACACTAATTATGTATTCATGTTATCCAGTGAAATTTCAACTCTTTTCAGTTTGAAAAGTGATTACAAATTGAGAAGTATAGCATAACAAGTATTTGGCAGTCTGTTACAAAGCAACGGCACATCAAGGTATAAGGACGACATTGTGAATTGCAACAATGAAGCTTTATCAGAATGCTCTTTAACACAAAATGTGTTTCATTCTCAAGCAATGAGCTTTATCTTTAGGCTTTATAATTGCCTGAGGTCCAGTTAAATAACATTGCGGCAAGAAGAATATACTGTTTGGGATTTAGATAGATTTTCAAGAGGCATTTGGCAAAGACTACTCGGCAAAACTGAGTCTATGGACAAAGGAGTCAGTTGAAGCAGGAGGGAAATGTGGCTCACGGATCGATCGCAGAAAGTAATGCTGAACAATTTTTCAGACTGTAGGCTGGATGATAATGGTGTTATTCTTAATACCACTGTTCTTTTTTTTATCTCTGATACTTAAAGATTTGTATTTTGGTATGCAGGATGCAATTTCCAAAGTTTACAGAGGACATCCAATTTGGAGGCATGTGATGGTTAATAATGGACTGAAAGGAGACATGGGTAGGGGGTCACTCTGGGCACAGATGAGACAGATAAAATTCAATAGAGCAAATTATATGTTTTGAGATAAAGAATGGGCTTGGGCAATATAAATTAAATGGCACAATTCTGAAAGAGATGAGTGTCTAGGTGCATATGTGCATAATTCTTTGATAGTAGCAGAGTATGTTGAAAGTGAGATTACTAAAACAGATGAGATCCTGGCTTCATAAATACAAGATAGTGCACTTATCATGAACCTTTATGAAGCAAGAGGTAAACCTCAGTTGGATTTTAGACTATAAGAAGGATGTGAAAGTCCTAAAGAGAGAACTGAAGATGTTATGGAGCAGACAATTAATCAATGACTTTTCCATGAAAAGCTACATATAATCTGTGTCAAAAGTAAAAAATGTTATGTTGTATAAACTAGTACCATAAATCTTATTTGTTTTAAGTCATAGCCATTTACCTTACATTAAGAAAAAACCTGATAATACAGACACAAACTCCTTACGTCTTCTGCTGTATCTAAAGGTTTGTCTGATGGTCACTGTATTACTTGATTCACATAATTGACAATGGAGATGGTTTTTGTCAATCTGACAGGTGAAGTCAACATTTTTTTCAACACATTTATAAAATTGCACCCTGTCATGCCAAACAATAGCATTGTTTTATTGAATTTTGTAAGAATATTTCTCGGCATACATTGAGATCAAATTCTTAAGAAGATTAAGAAGTATTTGTTGGACTGTTACATAATCACAAGTTAAGGGAACATCAGTCACTAGCATATGACATTATTGAAAAGCAATTAATGATAATGGCCTGAAATGTCCTCAGAGAAGCATTACTGATCAGCTTCCTCTTAAACTGTTCTCATTTTGAGCAAGTCCCTAGTGCAACTTCCTCAAAGCTCTGAGCTGATTGGCAAAGTGCTGCACCAAACATGGCATTCTAGAGCTTTGACAATTATTTGAGATGCCCCAAAGTGGAAATGCTTCCAACAAGTCTGAGTTTTGTAAATGTATACTTATTTATTTATAGCAACACAGAGTAAATCAATCTGGCCAGTCAGGTTCATGTTCTCCCCTGTAAAGCGGTCCCATCAATTCCACTCTCCCGATTTCCATATAGAAATAAGATTTCAGTCTGACTATCTTTCTTGATACTGGAAAGGTGATGATAATACAATGTTAAAGAAAGGGCATTATTTAAGGCATGATAGCATTGTGGTTATGTTTAATGAAAATGATTAAAACTACAGATGCTGGAAGAGTCAGTAGGACAAGCAGAATCTGTGGAAAGAGAAACAGAGTTACCGTGTCCGGTCAAGGACATTTCATTAGGATGGTTAAAGTTCTGGTCTAGCATACAATGTCTTGGGCTATTGATCCAGTGACATGAGTTCAAATCCCATGAGCTGGGAATTGAAACCCGAGTTATTAAATGAACATGGAATAAAAGACTGACTTTGGTAATGATGACCGTGAAATGACTAGCTTATCAGTAAAATCTGTTTGGTTCATTAATCCCCTTCAGGAAAGAAATCTGGCATCTATACCGTTTGACTGCAAGCGTAAAAAGAAAGTAATTGGCTCTGAAATAGCCTCGCTTGGCACTCATGTCAGAGATTAGAAGAAATGAGTGATAACTATTGCCTCGCCGGAATCATCCACATCCAGTGAACAAATAGAAAGAAAAGTAAAGAAACAAACAAGCAAAACGTCACTTCAAAGAAAGTGTAAATGTTAAATACGTGTTGCAAGTTATGACGTGAATCCTGGACATCTAAAATAAAATCCAGAAGGGTAAAATGTGCTGAGTTATCAGATAATATGCTATTCCTATTTGAAACTGTAGAAATGGAAGGCAGTGGTCAGAACCAAAATGGAACAGAACATTCGTTCAAATCTTAAAAATACTGTAGACACTCAGATGAGTCAGGCAGTCTTCAGAAGGGCAAGAACAAAATAGGTTGACATATGGCAAATATAATTTATAGAGGGAACTTTTCAGCAATACATTATAATCAGGAAAAAAATAATTAAATAGTATAGTTTTAAATGGGAAACAGGAAGAGTGAAACCCAAGGGCATAATCAGGCAATCTTTTTGAAGGTGGCAGAACAGGTTGAAGAGCATGTTAAAAAAAGTGTATCTCATCCTTGGCTTTGTTGATAGATGAATAGAGTACAAAGCTAGGAGGTTATGTTAAACCTTTAAAAATACAGATCAGGTCACAACTGAAGTATTATTTTTAGTTCCAGAAACCAAGCATAAGGCCTTGGAGAGATTACAAAAGAGATTAAATGCAGCACTGCCAGGATGAGGGAGTCAGTTGCTTAGGGAGATTGAAGATGCAAAGGCTGCCTCCTTAAAGTAGACAAAGTTAGAGGAGATTGATATTAGCCAGGAGCAATTTTTTAAAGAAAAGTAGGGACAACTTGTTTCCAGAACTGTCAATATTCAGAGGATCTATGAGATAGTGAGATTTGGAATACACTTTGTTGAAGAGTGGTACATGCAACCAAGTATCCTGTTACTAAATACCAGTTTCTTATGTGTGGCTAACATATACCTAATAATAATAATGACTTGTATTTACATAGCTCCTTTCACAACCTTATCAAATGTTGCAAAGCATTTTATAGTCATTGAAGTACTGTACTTTCAAAAATTGGATTGGTTTGTAAATCAGGAACAAAGCCAGTTTCCTAGTGACACAGTTTGACATTGATGGCATTTCAAGATAAATGACTTTACTGTCTGCATGCTCTGTAAGCTTAGAATGTGCAATAGTCATATAGGACTATTGCACTGAATCAGAATAGTGGTATTGCCAAAGAATTAGGAGTGAATAGTTTTTCCACACAGAATGAAATTCTGATCTAAAATTTACTGTTTGCCAGAGTGAAAGAATCAGATTCAATCATGCTTTAAAACGTAATTGGATCAATGTTTAACAGAAAACAAATGTCAGAGCTATGGGAATGGAAATGTCTTGATTGCTTAAGGAGGCCTGTTCCAGGTTCAATCAATCAAATTTATGTCCTTCTCCTCTCTTCGTTGGTTCCCATTATCAGTTCCCTTACTTATCGGATTGTGATCCTTTGTGTTCTTGGTTTCTCACCCTACTAGCTGTCTCTTACACTACCCTCACCTGAATCCATGCGTCTTTTTTTGTTTCCCTTCGTCTATCACCCACCTGTCTCTATCGCCCAACTTCATCATTCCTCCTTACCCTACCTAGCTCTATCTGCCCATTATCCTTCAAATGTCCTTATTGCACCAATCACCTATAGTCCATCTGACCTCTCCCTTCTCCTATTCATACTGGCTATATTCCCCCTCCACTCCCAATCATAATCTGCATTTTAACCCAAAATATTTACAGTTCCTCACCAACAGATGCTGCTTGTCTTGCTGAGTTCCCCAGTAGGTAATTTGTTTCTCAATGAATCCAATGTCCTTCTATGCAGTAACAATTCTATGGTTGCTAAACAGAGTCAACTGAACTAAGAATAAGTGCCCAAAATCAACAAATAAAAATTGTCCTGTGTCATGTCAGAATAACCGGAGCAACACAACCGAGGCTTATATTGAACTTAGGCTTATGAACTAGAACAGAGCTACAGGCATAATCAGGATTAAAATATCAGAACAAGAAGCTACATCTCAAACCTATCCGGTATGGATTATGAGATTTTAATGACTCTCTGTTTATTGATATTCCCTAGCCATTCTAGAAACGCACATTTCTAATTTTTACAACATAATTGCTAATGACAGATTTCCCAAACAAAGGAAGCAGATTCACTCTGTCTAGCCTTACAGTTCTCTATGAAAAATTTAATAAAAATTTCAATCAAATTGCCCTGTAACTTTTTAAATTATTTGGTCTATAACCTATAATTTCTCCTTATAAGTAAACTATTGGATCACAGTTACAATCCAAGATGGTCCTGGTGATGCATAGCAACATTTTACCCGCAGCTCATGAAACTTCTAGATATACTTTTTATGAACTACTATTGCTGCAATCTGCAGCATACAATTTCCCTTTAAGTAACGTTTTTTTTGAACCATCTTAACTAGTGGTTCCCAAAATTTTGGGTTATTGTCCCCTTGGCTCCCAGACTATTTCCCCAGTACCCACTCTCCCTTTCTGGCCATTACATGAAAAATCATTAAGAATTTTGATTTATGATGCACAGTGAAAGAAAATAATGACTGTAAATTCAAAGCACTGACAAATAATCGCAGAAATTAGTTGAATCTACTTAGAGCTACAAATAAAATTATTTCTTTATTTAATTATAGTAAAAATACTTCAACACATTTAGAGTGTATATTAGTAGTCCAACTATTAACTACTTCATTGCTTTTTCATCAATCAGTGAGATGGAAGATCTTGGTGCAGTGATACCAGCTTCTCAACATCAGGCTGAATGTCACTCAGAAGGAGTCTCAGATCCCCACATGTAGTTATTTGCATTCTGTTTCATTACTTTGAAAGAAGTTGGGTGAGTTTACTGAAACTATGCCCTACTAAATACACTGTATGCTGGAAAGGTAATAAGGAACATCTTGAACATTTTCCACAGTACAGGATAGTGTTCAGAGATGTCTTTCTGCACCCAAAACTCTTGATATGATTTTTTTTTTGAACCTCAGCTTCAGCTCAAAGTTATTTTGGAGCAAGATCAGTTCAACCTCCATCCTGCCTGTTAATTCTTCATTACAAGTGTTCAGGAATGGATTTATTACCCAGTCAGAAATTTATATCAAGGGAAGATCGTGAAATCGCTCTTACATGTCTTTTTGCTGCTCACCCAGTTGGACACAATATAATCATCTAGTCTTCTTTCTCTTCCAACTCAGTGTGGCTCCAAAATTGGAAAAGGTCACATCAGCTAATGTTGCACTTAAATAGGGTTAACTTGGACAGAAATATGGAGATAACCGATTTGACTTTGATAAGATTCATATAATTTTGTTGCAGTTGATGATTGATTTCACTAAACATTGCAAATAATTCTGAAAAAATAAACAATGTCATATTTAATATTCTTGAGTTGATTACTGAATGAATCAGTTGAATCTTCAAGAATTTTATGAAAATTTCAGAAAATGCATTAAAGTGTCACATACAGTATCCCTTTGAGTGCCATCCAACTTCTGTGTGCAACAGCAAGCATTCAAACTCTTCATCAAAGCTCTCAAAATAGTCAAGAATAGAAATTTTGGGACCTGATTTTATTTACCACTGTGATAACTGTATTTATTGATTTGTGTAGCCTATCACTTAGGTTTTTTTGTGAGAAAATGGTGTCTATGAATTACACAATGAATGAAAATTATGTTAGCTACAGCTTTGTTCAGGAAAATAATCACCCCACAGATAGTTTCCTATCTATTGCACAAGCAAGTATGTTGGTGAGCGGAGTCTCCTTCTGTTTGAAAAATTGCTCAAGAAGCCAAACTATTGACTCACTCTTCTTAACTGTTTTGAGTCCCCTTGTAAATAACAATGCATTGGCACATGGCCAAGTGGTTAAGGCATTCGTCTAGTGATCTGAAGGTCGCAAGTTCGAGCCTTGGCTGAGACTGCGCGTGTGTCCTTGAGCAAGGCACTTAACCACACATTGCTCTGCGACGACTCTAGTGTCAAGGAGAAGGGAGACTTGCAGCATGGGCAACTGCTGGTCTTCCATACAACCTTGCCCAAGCTTGCGCCCTGGAAACTTTCCAAGGCGCAAGTCCATGGCCTCACGAGACTAGCGGAGGCCTACACCACACACAAATAACAACTCTTGAACCATGTTTTCATCTTTTGTGAAGTGAACATAACCAAGAAGCAAACAGTTGTTCCTGGCAAAGATGACTTACCCAAATGCAGAGCAAATTCTGTTGGCTTAAGTATGTTGCAGACTGTGTCCTCAACATTCTCAGAAATTTCATCTATTCATCTTTGAACAGATATGTTGTGGAGTGGAATCATTTTAATTATTTGGTCTGCCGACTTATGCAATACCATACTCAGAACCTTTCTTACTGCTGGTGGAAAAAGTTCTTCAGAGTGTATTCTCTTCAAAGGAGCCTGGATGGTTTCATTGCCTCACTTGAAAAAAACATTTTCACACAAGAGAAACAATGGCTGCTGTTGGTTGGTTGGTGGTGGTATAATTTTTAAATTCAGATACTCCATGTTGTACAATGTACACTTCTTTTTCATTTGGTCTGTTTTGCCATTTTTGTTATGGATTAATGACAAAAGTCAATCACCAGTTGTTTAAATCCAATCTCAAGTACAGTGATTAATAAAGGGAAAGTTATGATGTCATCATAGCTCAGGCAAAGCTCTGCCTGAAGGTACATAAAGTGGGGCAGCAGTATCTCAGTCGAGCTGTGGGCTGGAGAAATATGGTTAAACCCATTTGAAAGGGCAGATTATAAAGCTGACCACTTTGAATGCCATACCCAATTTACAGGAATACAGACATGTCCCATTGCTCTTCAACAACTGTAACACGCTTTGAGTGAAGTCTTTTAAAACAATGGTTAAGAAACAGATGAGGTGATTATGTGATTGTTGTAATCAAATGCTTAAAACAAGCAATTCATTTCTTAAATTAACCCTAAAATACCCCAGCTGCCCTGCTGGCTACCAAACACCACCCCACCACCCTCTTTATCTTTATCACCCCTTTAGAAATCCCCAACACCTCCAGGGGAGGAGATATTGCTCATTTTGGGAACCGCTGGTCTAACCAAACTAGCAATTTAATGATCTGAACGATTCAGCAGATTTGATCCCAGCAATGCAGGTATGGCATCTTTAATGTATGGCTGGAAGAGTGCATTCCATGCCAGACTAAAATGGTGTAAAACTTCCTCTACACAGCATCATGTTAGTAAATGTACAGTCACTAAAGAACAAGATAGAGGTCCTAAGGGCAAGATTGCTGTATCAATGAGGGATTGCTATATTTTCTGTTTCTTGGAGACATGGCTCACAACAGACACGTTGGATATGATGGTCAGACCAAAGTACTTTGCGATCCACCAGATACATCAAACTGGTAATTTGAAGGGGGCTAGATGTGTTTCATGATAAACTTTTCTTGTTGCTCAGGCGTAGCAGTCTTGTCACACCCTTGTTCTCCCAATCTGATCATCTAATAATCAACTGATGTCCGTTCTACTTACCAGCCATGTTCTCCATGATCCTGACTGCAGTTTACATACCACCAAGGGTGGATGTTAAGCAAGCATTATATTTGAAAATAAGAAACAGCCTTCCCTAATACCTTTCAAGACATTGCTGGGGCTTACCTGCAACACCAGAATGTCAACACACTTGACTACTATTGCACTATGATTAGGGATGCCTAACATCCCTTCCCTAGACTGTATTTTGGGAAATCTGATCTTCTGGGTGTCCTCCCCCTACCTGCATTCAGTCAGAGCCTTATGGGCAAGGCTCCAGAGAAAGCAACAACAAAGAGGTAGCTGCAGGAGGCAAAGGAGTGGCTACAGGATTATTAAAAGTCAGTTGGGCCATTTTCAAGGACTCAGCAGAGGATCTGGACAAATACACCACAGTTATCACAGACTTTATAAGTTAGTTGTGGATGAGTGTGTCCACACAAAATCATTCAGAATCATACCCAACTAGAATCCCTGGATGAACAAGAGTTCCACAATCTGCTGAGGACCAGATTAACGGCATTCACTTCTGGTTACCTAGTAAAACACAAGAGGTCCAGCTATGACCTCTGGAAAGTCATTGCACAAGTGAAGTGGCATTTCCAGACTAAATTTGAATCACAGAAGGATGCTCGACAGCTGTGGCAGGGTTTGAATGCTACCACCTCCTACAAAGTAAAACCAAGTGACATACTATACTGCATGTGAAAACAAGGTTTTGCTCCGAGATGAGCTTAGGAAGGACCTTCACAAACTCCCACAGCCACTGATGATCCTGTGATTTCAGTGTCTGTGGCTGATGTGATAGCATCCTTCAAGAGAGTGAACCCACTGTGTTCATTTGGCCCAGATGACATGTTTGGCTGAGTACTGAAGACCTGTGTTAATCAACTGGCTGGAGTTCTCACTGAGGTCTTCAATTTCTTGCTTCGGCAGTCTGAAGTACCCACCTGTTTCAAGCAGGCTTCAATTATTCAGGTGCTCAAGAAGAACATGGTAATCTGCCTCAATGACTATCATCCACTAGCACGTACATCCACTGTGATGAAGTGCTTTGAGAGGCTGGTGATGAAACCTATCATCTCCTGCCTGAGGATCGACTTGCATCCAGTCAACAGGTCAACAGCAGATGTCACTTTATTGGCTCTTCACCCAATCCTGGAACATGTGGAAAGTGAAGCTACATACATCAGGATGCTCTTCAATGACGACAGTATGGTGTTCAATCCCTTCCAAAATAATCAATAAGCTCCATGACCAAGGCTCAATACCTCCTTGTGCAATTGAATCCTTAATTTCCTTATTTGCAGACCCTATCAGTTAGGATTGGCAATAACATCTCCTCCACAATCACCAGCAGCACAGGTGCACCACAAACCTTTGTGCTTAGCCTCCTGTTCTACTTGCTTTATACTTATGGCTGAGAGGTTCCAAGTACAAGTCCAATGCAATGTCCCCTCTAACCTGGAATGACCAGTGTGCAAAAATCTTCTGCTGTGCAATTTTTAGCCCAGAGCCAACAGCATGTGGGCACTGAATTTTAGTCAATCAGAACTTTGATCTCTGGGTTTGATAGTTTTCGCACTCATTCATCTGCACTCTCACAAAACTAATGTAGTAGCCCTATTGTGGGTAATGAAGGATTTCTCGATGGATCTTTTGCACACCATCATATGTGATTTGCTTCCTAAATGATGCTTTAAGAAGTCAAGTTTTCAAATATCACTCCACTCCACTTGCAAATTCGCCTGCAACTTTTGCATTGCGACAATACACGCAGTTAATACCAGTTCCTGTATTGTACATAAATATTTCTTCCAACTGCATGTTCCTGCCCTCATGAGCTTTTGGTGTAGCAGTTTCAACTGTTCATTAGTACTGTTCTACTGTTTCATTAAGCCATTCTGCCTTAAATGAACTGGCATTTTGTTTGCACTTCACACCCTTTGCTTCTTCGGAATTCGACATAATGAATCACTAATTTCTTCATTAAAGACGGTATCAGTAAGTCAGTTCTAAAATCTGCAGACAGATCATCACAAACTCCATGTTGTCAACACTGTTCACATCAGAAAACTGGAAAAGGAAATGTGATTGTGTACAATTGTGAAACACTGTATACTTAACATGCCAATGAGGTAGAGGGTGACAACCTTTTGCATACAATGTGCAATGGTAGCAAAAGATGTATGCAAGAGCACATGTACACACCTTAGAGGGAACATTGCTCCATGCCATATTTAAGTTTGCTGATGACACCACTACCACTGACCAAATCAAAGATGTTGGCAAATCAGCATATAGGAAGGAGATTGAAAATCTGGCTGAATGGTGTCATAACAAACTCTCACACAAAGTCAGCAAAATCAAAGAGCAAATTATTGACCACAAGTGGAGGAAACCAAATACCATGAGCCAGACCTCATCAGGAATTAGAGTTGGAGACTGTCAGCAACTTTAAATTCTTCAGTGTTACGACGTCAGTGGATCTGTCCTGGTTCCAGCACATATGTGTCATTACAAAGAGGCCAAAGCAGTGCCTCTTCTTTCTTGGAAGCTTTCAAAGATTTGGCATTTCGACTGAAATGTTAACAAACTTCTACAAAAACTGATTGTTAATTAAGCTTCAATGGGCAAATGTGACTTGTATCTGTGCACTCAAAGGCCAAATTCCCAGCCATTGTTGATGGTTTTACTGAAGAACACATGAGTATGGGTAATTTCTGCAAAAGATACCCTTGCTCCTGTTCCTGTTGAATACACTGACCTCTAGCAATAAAGGTTCATGTTAAGTCCTAGTAAACATAGACCTCTTCTCATATCTCGAAAGCCAAGTCTCATTATTGGTAGACGTAGTTGGGGAAATTCACCACCCTCTTCAAGTGTTTTAGCACAGCCTCTGGTTGAGTGAGGAATAGGGTAGTTAAAGGTCAAGACCTCAGATCTGGCACAAGCCATACAGTCTGCTGAGTAGCTGTGATGACTGCCCTCCAAAATGCTTTGACAAGTAGTAAGTGAAGTCTTTTTCATTATTAATCAAGAAGAGTAAGCTGTGAAGAGCTATTAAAAAAAAAGAAACAATTATGACCTCTCACTCCCTGAATCATTGGTAAACAGACTATCTCTGCTGATCCGCATACTCTTATTGTGCGCTGGTCTCTATCCAGCAGGGGAGAAATAAACATGCCTCCTGTTATGTCCAGTCTTGGCGCTGAGGTTTCATTTCTGCCAGTACAGGGTCCAATCGTCAGTGACCACTTCTTTGGAGAATCTCTTGAATTCAGTGCTCCTTTGCAAGGTGGAGATACAGTGTAATTCCTATATTAATCATAGATGATAGGCAATCCCGGTAGGAGTACTTTCAACACTTCCTTCTTGATCTCCAATGCTAATACATTCTTCACAAATCAGCATTCTTCTTCCCCTTCTGATTAGAGCCCAAGGGAACATTCTTCATACACATCAACACTGGAATTTCATCACAGGTTTCCAAATTAGGTGGAAATATTTAAGATCATCTCTTCTTCAGCTCTTAATAAGTCCACTGTTAACTTGGAAAAGTCCACATTGAAGAGGAAGATCTTGTGGTGGGCTTGGGAAGACAACTGGTTTGGACCTGCTGTTAAATGCAGATTTATCACACCAGGTTCACACTGTCAGGGCAGGTATCAAATTTGTGCAACCTGAGAACTTTGTCAGCAACTGCTGATCCTATAAGTTTCCAGCACATGTACACAAAAAATTATGATGCTCAATTTAACAAGTAGCAAACGACCTGCTTCAAGTGAGCGTTTACAAAAGGCCTGTATTGTGCTGTGTTTTTCCGTGTTCTATGTTCTAATATTATCTTCAGAACATCTTTTATACACGGGTTTTGATTGCCATATACAATAAAAATTCTTTAAAATATAATACAGCAGGCTACTAGTTATGGGTCTGGAGGTCAACTTACAGCCATGCACCATCATCTCAGGAGTCAAACTCTGGCAGCAAAAACATATAAATCATACTCTCAGAGTCCTATGAGTGCCTTAGGCATAATTCAGTTTGGCAAATATTATCTCAGCCATCTACGCTACTGAAACCACCACTGAAAACAGTTTTATGACTACATTGTGGATAGACGTATTGAAGGCTGTGGTCCAAAGATGTAATAGAACTATACCCTGGAGACAATATCTTGAAAGTGACTAGCTAAAGTGCTTTCTTAATCGTCTTAAGTGAATCATGTAAAGGTGTAACTGTACTGAACACTATTGTCCTCTGACCTCGATACAGCTGTATTTAGTAAATTCTGAAAAAGACTGTAAGTGATTGTCAGCATTTCCAGCCTTCATATTTTCACAGAGGTAACAAAGTGGTATTATATTCAGACATAATATATTTTATATGTATATTATATATCACTGTAGTTTTCTGACAATAGTATTACTTAAGAGCAACTAGAAATCTGTGTATGGAGCTCAAAAACAAAGTGCTCAGGTAACATTCCATTCCAATGGAAGACACTCAGATACTGAATGTCAAATAGAACAACCTCAGTCTGCACAGGAGAAGCATAACCTTAAAATAGATGCTATGAATTTTGTTAATATTATCAACTTAAAATGATGGTATTGTAGCGCTGTGCTACACGCAGCGCTAAAATAACGACACGGAGTCGGTAAACTGCAGTCAAAGATAAAGTTTATTCGAACTTCACAGCCTTGCTTTAAAACCTCCCTCCATCCGCCCTCCCCCGCGCGGATGCTTCGAGAGGCACGTACTGACACCACCTCAGGCTTTCTCCCTTTGTTGCGGACCTAGCCTTTGTGCCTGCACGCTGGCTAATTGTAAGCCGGTTCGAGTGTGCTAGTAAGTGAGTCGCCACCTAACCCCCCCACCCTCAGAACCGGCGATACATCCCCCAATGTCCACAGTCTGGGCCAGACCCTGTTTGGGAGGTCGGCCTCTGCGCCGCAGTGTCGGAAACTCGACCGGTTGCGCCAGGTCCACATGGGCCGGTTTGAGTTGGTCCACAAAGAAAACCTCCTCTCTCCCCCCAACGTCCAGCACGAATGTGGACCCGTTGTTCCTGAGCACTGTGAACGGCCCCTCGTAGGGCCATTGCAGCGGTGGCCGATGCCCGCCCTTCCGTACAAACACAAACTTACAGTTCTGCAGGTCTTTGGGTACACAGGTCGGGTGCTGCCCATGCTGCGAAGTGGGTACGGGGGCCAGGGCACCGAGCCTCTCACGTAGTCTGCCCAGGACTGCTGCGGGTTCTTCCTCTCGCCCCCTTGGGGCTGGAATGAACTCCCCGGGAACGACCAGGGGTGCGCCGTACACCAACTCGGCCGACGAAGCGTGCAGATCATCTTTGGGCGCCGTGCGGATGCCGAGTAGGACCTAGGGAAGCTCGTCCGCCCAGTTAGCTCCTCTCAGGCGGGCCATGAGAGCCGACTTCAGGTGACGGTGGAAACGCTCCACCAGTCCGTTCGATTGTGGGTGGTAGGCAGTGGTGTGGTGCAGCTGAGTCCCCAACAGGCTGGCCATCGCTGACCACAGGCTGGAGGTGAACTGGGCACCTCTGTCGGAGGTAATGTGGGCCGGTACACCAAAGCGGGACACCCAGGTGGCAATCAGTGCCCGGGCGCAAGATTCGGAGGTGGTGTCGGTAAGCGGGACCGCCTCTGGCCATCTTGTGAACCGGTCCATGATAGTCAGGAGGTGCCGCGCTCCGCGCAACACTGGCAGGAGGCCCACTATATCCACATGAATGTGGTCAAAACACCGGTGGGTGGGGTGGAACTGCTGCGGCGGGGCCTTGGTGTGTCGCTGCACCTTGGCCATCTGGCAGTGCATGCACGTTCTGGCCCATTCACGGACCTGTTTGCGGAGTCCATGCCAAACGAACCTGCTGGAGAACATCCGGACGGTAGTGCGGATGGAGGGGTGGGCCAAGTTATGAATAGAGTCGAAAACACGTCGTCGCCAAGGTGGCGGGACGACGGGACGGGGCTGGCCGGTGGCGACGTCACAGAGTAGGGTCCTCTCACCTGGGCCTACGGGGAGGTCCTGGAGCTGCAAACCGGAGACTGCGGACCTGTAACTCGGGATCTCCTCATCTGCCTGCTGTGCCTCTGCCAGCGCCTCAAAGTCTACCCCTTGGGAAAGGGCGTGAATGTTAGGGCGAGAGAGCGCATCCGCCACGACATTGTCCTCACCCGAGACGTGCCGGACGTCCGTTGTGTATTCAGAGATGTAGGACAGATGGCGCTGCTGGCGGGACGACCAGGGATCGGACACCTTTGTGAACGTAAAGGTAAGCGGTTTGTGGTCCGTGAACGCGGTGAAGGGCCTACCTTCTAAGAAGTACCTGAAATGCCGGATTGCCAGGTATAGCGCCAACAGCTCCCGGTCGAAAGCACTGTATTTGAGCTCGGGTGGCCGCAGGTGTTTGCCGAAAAACGCCAGGGGTTGCCAGCGGCCCGCGATGAGTTGCTCCAGTACCCCACCGACTGTCGTATTAGATGCGTCCACTGTGAGGACGGTAGGAACGTCCATTCTGGGGTGCACTAGCATCGCGGCGTTCGCCAAGGCATCCTTCGTTTGAATGAAAGCGGCGGCGGACTCCTCGTCCCAGTTAATGTCCTTGCCCGGACCAGACAGCAAGGCGAACAGGGGGCGCATGATCCGGGCAGCTGAAGGGAGGAAACGGTGGTAGAAATTGACCATACCTACGAATTCCTGAAGGCCTTTGATCGTGGTGGGTCGGGGGAAATGGCGGACCGCATCTACCTTAGCGGGCAGAGGTGTTGCCCCGTCTGTGGTAATCCTGTGGCCCAGGAAGTCAATGGTGTCGAGCCCGAACTGGCATTTGGCCGGGTTGATTGTTAGACCGTAGTCACTCAGCCAGGCATAGAGTTGTCGGAGGTGGCACAGATGCTCCTGACGACTGCTCTGGCTATGAGGATGTCGTCCAAATAGATGAATGCGAAGCCCAGGTCGCATCCCACCGCGTCCATCAACCGCTGGAACGTCTGTGCGGCATTCTTCAGGCCGAACGGCATGCGGAGGAACTCAAAAAGGTCGAAAGGGGTGATGAGAGCCGTTTTGGGGACGTCGTCCGGATGCATCGGGATTTGATGGTATCCGCGGATGAGGTCTACCTTGGAGAAGATCCGTGCGCTGTGCAGGTTTGCTGCAAAGTCCTGAATGTGCGGCACAGGGTAGCGGTCCGGTGTTGTAGCCTCGTTCAGCCTGCGGTAGTCGCCGCACGGTCTCCAGCCCCCTGTCGCTTTGGGCACCATGTGCAGGGGGGAGGCCCATGGGCTGTCGGACCGCCGGATGATCCCCAATTCCTCCATCCTCTTGAACTCCTCCTTCGCCAGTCGGAGCTTGTCCAGGGGAAGCCGCCGAGCACAGGTGTGGAGGGGTGGTCCCTGGGTCGGGATGTGGTGCTGTACGCCGTGTCAGGGCATGGCTGCCGCGAACTGCGGTGCCAGAACTGATGGGAAATCCGCCAGGACCCTGGTGAAGTCATTGTCGGACAGCATGATGGAGCCGAGGTGAGGGGCTGGCAACTGGGCTGCACCCAGGGAGAACGTCTGAAAGTTCTCGGCGTGAACCAGTCTCTTCCTGGACAGGTCGACCAGTAGGCTGTGAGCCCGCAAGAAATCCGCACCCAGAAGTGGTTGGGCTACGGCGGTCAGTGTGAAGTCCCACGTGAACTGGCTGGAGCCGAACCGTAGTTGCACCGGACGGGTGCCGTAGGTCCTTATTGTGCTGCCGTTCGCGGCCCGCAGGGAGGGACCCGGCGCCCTGCTGCGGGTGTCGTAACTCGTCGGAGGTAAGACGCTGATCTCGGCACCGGTGTCGACCAAAAACCGGCGTCCCGACCTGCTGTCCCACACATACAGGAGGCTATCCCGATGGCCAGCCGTCGTAGCCATTAGCGACGGCTGGCCCTGTCGTTTCCCGGGAACTGGCAGGGCGGGCGACAGCAGCGGGCTTCTGCGCCCCACCGCTGGTGGTAGAAACACCATTGCTCGTTGGGCTCCACACCCTGGCCTCTGGGTTTAGCGGGCTCTGCGGCCGGGCCTGGACTGGTTTGCTGCTGGGAGCGTGGCCGGGTGATCAGTGAGATGGACGCCCCACTCACCTTCTTGGCGTTCCACAGCAAGTCCGCCCGGGCTGCCACCTTCTGGGGGTCGCTGAAATCCGTGTCGGACAGCAGCAGGCGTATGTCCTCGGGCAGCTGCTCCAGGAATGCCTGCTCAAACATGAGGCAGGGTGTGTGTCCGTCGGCCAGAGACAACATCTCGTTCATTAAAGCTGATGGAGGCCTGTCTCCCAAGCCATCCAGGTACAGTAAACGGGCAGCTCGCTCGCGGCGGGAGAGCCCGAAAGTCCTTAGGAGCAGGGCTTTGAATTCCGTGTACTTGCCGTCCGCCGGGGGAGACTGTACGAACTCCGCAACCTGGGCCGCTGTGTCCTGGTCGAGGGAGCTCACCACGTAGTAGTAACGGGTGTCCTCTGAGGTTATCTGCCGAACGTGGAATTGGGCTTCTGCTTGCTGAAACCATAGGTGAGGTTGTAGCGTCCAGAAGCTTGGCAGTTTCAAGGAAACCGCATGAACAGATGCGGCGTCGTTCATCTCTGGTCCAAAAACGTTTGGACCGTCGGGGTCACCAACTATAGCGGTGTGCTACACGCAGCGCTAAAATAACGACACGGAGTCGGTAAACTGCAGTCAAAGATAAAGTTTATTCGAACTTCACAGCCTTGCTTTAAAACCTCTCTCCATCCGCCCTCCCCCGCGCGGATGCTTCGACAGGCACGTACTGACACCCCCTCAGGCTTTCTCCCTTTGTTCCGGACCTAGCCTTTGTGCCTGCACGCTGGCTAATTGTAAGCCGGTTCGAGTGTGCTAGTAAGTGAGTCGCCACAGTATCAAAGCTAAATAGCTGTTTACTCTTTGGCATATTTACACTCTGCAAGTATGATTCAGATTTAAGTTCAGTTTAATTTATTTATCACGTATACTTCAAAGCATACAGTGAAATGTGCCATTTGCAAAAACAACCAACACAACTTAAGAGTGTGCTGGGGGCAGCCCACGAGTGTTGTCACACATTTTGACACCAACATGGCATGCCTACACAGAACACAAGGAACAAAACAACAACAGCAAAACAAGACCCTTACCTCCCTCCTACACACACACACACACACACACACACACACACACACACACACACACACACACACACACACACACACACACACACACACACACACACACACACACACACACACACACACACACACACACACACACACACTCCTCCTACCCCAGGAAGGCGCCTCTAGTGGACTTTCAGACAACAAACCTCCCCAGTGGAATCATAGACACATAAACTCAGGACTTCTGCCATCAGACTTTGACTTCCAGACTTCTGATCAACCTTCGTGATTTAATCTTCGATATCAGCCCCATGAATAGCCAAAGGCGAAATCCTGAACTCCAAGCCTCAAGCTCTGGATGTGCAACTCACATAACTAGGGAGTCATCAACCCTTGTGCTTCCTGCTTGCATGAACAGTTGATCCCAGGAATCGCTGACTGGGGGACTTAACGACTGGGGGGGCCACCAGCCATCACTCTTGCTGGTCCTTATCCATAGCATTTGCTAGCCCAACATCCACAGATGTCCTTTGTCATGTCTCCACATCACTGTGAGTACCTTTATATTTTCTAAATTTTATTTTATACATTATTTTCTGAATTTCTTTCTATTGTCTATATATAATAGCATGAAAATTACTGTGGCAATTTCTTCCTTCTCATTTTATAACTGTTATCCAGTTACCTGAGATGGCTCCTCTATTAGAACAAAAGAGCGGAGAGTATGATACTCATCTCAAGCTTATATATAAATACATCACAAGTGTATGTTGCACTAACTTGAAGTGAGTGCTATTGAATCAGGAAGTGCAAGTAACTTTCAAGTAACAGGTCAAAGGTTTTCGACCTTTGCCCTACACCCCTCTGATGCCACTGTTGGATGATAGGTCCATGGTAAGTAAAAAAAAAGGAATTCTGTTTCTCAGATGTAAAACTTGGGTGCAAAATTTGTCTGCATGTTTGAATTAGGGCTGAAGTCAAGAGGCAGGAGTAGTCAATTGGCATGCTATGATGATTAGAAACATAGAAAACCTACAGCACAATACTGTGCCAGACATGTACTTGCTTGAGGATTACCCATAGCCCTCTATTTTTCTGAGCTCCATGTACCTATCCAAAAGACCCTATCGTATTTGGCTCCACCACCGTTGCCGGCAGCCCATTCCAGCACTCATCACTCTCTGCGTAAAAAAACTTACCCCTGACATCTCCTCTGTACCTATTCCGAAGCACCTTAAAATTGTGCCCTCTTGTGGCAGCCATTTCAGCCCTGGGAAAAAGCCTCTGACTATCCACACAATCAATGCCTCTCATCATCTTATACACCTCTATAAGGTCACCTCTCATCCTCTATCGCTCCTAGGAGAAAAGGCCGAGTTCACTCAAACTATTCTCATAAGGCATGCTCCCCAATCTAGGCAACATCCTTGTAAATCTCCTCTGCACCCTTTCTATGGTTTCCACATCCTTTCTGTAGTGAGGTGATCAGAACTGAGCACAATACGCCAAGTGGGGTCTGACCAGGGTCCTATATAGCTGTAACATTACTTCTCAGCTATTGAACTCAATCCCATAGCTCATGAAGGCCAATGCACCTATGTCTTCTTAACCACAAGGTCAACCTGCGCAGCAGCTTTGAGTGTCCTATGGACATGGACCCCCCTCTGTCCTCCACACTGCCAAGAGTCTTACAGTTAATACTATATTCTGCCATCATATTTGACCTACCAAAATGAACCACCTCACACTTATCTGGGTTAAACTCCATCTGTCATCCTAGTTAAACTCAGCCTAGATTTGCATCCTATCGATGTTCTGCTGTCATCCCTCCACACTATCCACAACACCACCAACCTTTGTGTTATCAGCAAATTTACTAACCCATCCCTCTACTTCTCATCCAGGTCATTTATAAAAACCACAAAGAGAAGAGTTCCCAGAACAGATTGCTGAGGCACACCACTGGTCACCAACCTCCATGCAGAATATGACCCATCTACAACCACTCTTTGCCTTCTGTGGGCAAGCCAATTCTGGATCCACAAAGCAAGATCTCCTTAGATCCCATGCCTCTTTACTTTCTTAATAATGGGGTACCTTATCAAATGCCTTGCTGAAATCCATGTACACTACATCTACGGCTCTACATTCATCAATGCGTTTAGTCACATCCTCAAAAAAATCATCAGGCTCGTAAGGCATGACCTGCCTTTAACAAAGCCATACTGACTAATCCTAATCATATATGCCTCTCCAAATGTTCATAAATCCTGCCTCTAAGGATCTTTACCATCAACTTAACTGAAGTAAGTCTCACTGATCTATAATTTCCTGGGCTATCTCAACTCCCTTTCTTGAATAAGGGAACAACATCTGCAACCCTCCAATCCTCTGGAATCTCTCTCGTCCCCATTGATGATGCAAAGATCATTGCCAGAGACTCAGCAATCTCCTCCCTCACCTCCCACACCTCCCACAGTAGCCTGGGGTACATCTCATCTGGTCCTGGAGACTTATCCAACTTGATGCTTTCCAAAAGCTCCAGCACATCGTCTTTCTTACTGTTTACATGCTCGAGCTTTTCAATCCACTGTAAGTCATCCCTACAATCGCCAAGATCCTTTCCTGTAGTGCATACTGAAAGAAAGTATTCATGATGTATCTCTACTATCTCCTCCAGTTCCATACACACTTTTCCACTGTCACACTCGATTAGTCCTATTCTCTCATGTCTCATCCACTTGCTCCTCACATACTTGATCAGTGGTAGCATTGCTAAAATTGAGCTCACCACACTCTTAAATGTCCAACAAAGGTTAAAAAGTAAGTAAGACCTTTCTCCTCATTCCCACAACTGAAAGTGATCATACTTTGGTTCACAGTTTCAGAGTTTTAAATTTGCAGAAATCTCTGCCCTGTGCCCTGTCTGCTTTAACATGTCTTCAAATGTTTCAAGTTTCTCAATGTAGTTTCTCCCAGGTACTCCTCGTAGAATGCTCATTACTACAAAGGTGATACAGTGTGATATGATGCTAAAAGATCAAATGGAGCCACAAAGTGACTTTCACAATTTTGCAGGAAGAAACTCTGTGTGAGATCGCTGTACATTGGTAAGGATGGCCTAAAGGGAAAATATACTTTGAACTAAATATGCAACAGCAGAGCAGGATGAGGAGCACATTTGCAATAGCAGCCAATATCAAAGTGACAATCAACATTACTGTGATGGGTATTTTGCAGCTGATTCTGGATACATATACATAAGGGATGCTTCTTAAAATCCTTTCAGTATAATAATAGCCACCTTCCATTGTAATCACATTGAGATACTGTTAATGTAACAGACTTCAGAAGATGGCTCATCAAATTCATCTACCAAGTGAAAGATTCCTACCTCTCCCTGTGTATATTGATGCACAATTTCAGGTGTATACAAAAAGGTAAGTTCACGGCACTTGTTTGGCAGCCTACCACCCTCATGCTGATCTCTGTATGTAATGTTAAGTTATTCAAACTTCTATTGCAAATCACAGTAGGCCACAAGTCACAAAAGCTCAATAATGTGGAAATCCAAAATGAGATTTTAAAAATTACAAGATATGACTTCAACAGGCTGAATGTATTATCTCATGCCTAGAAACTGGCCATACAGTTCCCAACTTTTCTGTTCCAGCCAGATGGGAAAAGGAAATCAGAGATATTCTTTGAGTTACATGAAGTCCGTGGGTTTTTTTTGTGTGCCTGGTACTCTAATGCACAGAGAAGCTTGGATATGAGAAGAAACATCCAACAGTATGACTGGAAACTATTCCATTCAGTTTTGTTCATGCATGAATTGCTGCTCTTGACAAATTAGTACACAGCAGGCTTTCTCAGCTTTGCTTAAAGTCATAGTGTCAAAGAAAAGTACAGCATAGAAACAGTCCCTTCAGCTCATCTAATCCATGCCAAAAACCATTTAATCTGCCTACTCCCAATGACTTGCACTGGGATCATAGCCTTTCATATCCCTTCTATCCACGTACCTATCCAAACTTACCTTTCTTAAACATTGAAATCAAACTCATATAGACCACTTGTGCTGGCAGCTCATTTCACACACTAATGACACTCTGAGTGCAGAAATTTCACCACATATTCCCCTTAAACTTCTTTCTTTTCTAGTCAAGTCAAGTCAAGTTGCTTTTTATTGTCATTTTGACCATAAACTGCTGGTACAGTGCTCAGTAAAAATGAAACAATGTTCCTCCAGGACCATGGTGCTACATGAAACAACACAAAACTACACTAGACTATGTGAGATAGCATAAGGTTACACTAGATTACGTAAAACAACACAAAAACTATACTAGACTACAGACCTACACAGGACTACATAAAGTGCCAAAACAGTGCAGGGCAGTTCAATAATTAATAAATAAATAAATAAACAAACAATAAACAAGACAATAGGCACAGTAGAGGACAAATTTCAATATAATACTAAATGCTATAGATGTCAGTCTAGACTCTGGGTATTGAGGAGTCTGATGGCTTGGGGGAAGAAACTTTTGCACAGTCTGGTCGTGACAGCCTGAATGCTTTGGTGCCTTTTGCCAGATGGCAGGAGGGAGAAGAGTTTGTATGAGGGGTGTGTGGGGCCCTTCACAATGCTGTTTGCTTTGCGGATGCAGCGTGTGGTGTAAATGTCTGTAATGGTGGGAAGAGAGACCCCGATGATCTTCTCAGCTGACCTCACAATCTGCTGCAGAGTCTTGCGATCCAAGACGGTACAATTCTCGAACCAGGCATTGATGCAGCTGCTCAGGATGCTCTCAATACAATCTCTGTAGAATGTGATGAGGATGGGGAGTGGGAGATGGACTTTCCTCAACCTTCTCAAGAAAGTAGAGACACTGCTGGGCTTTCTTGGCTATGGAGCTGGTATTGAGCAACCAGGTGAGATTCTCCACCAGGTGAACACCAAGAAATTTGGTGCTCTTAACGATCTCAACAGAGGAGCCATGGCCTCTGGTTGTAGTCCTACCCAACATGGTTGGAAAAACATTCTTCCATTTACCCTATCTATACCCCTCATAATTTTGTATACATCTACCAAATCTCCTCTCTACTCTCAATTTTCTAAGTTTTAAAGAACACAGTCCTAACCTAATCAGTCTTTCCTTATTACTCAGGTCCTCCAGACCCGGCATCATGCTTGTAAATTTTCTCTGCACTCCTTCAGCCTTGTTTGCATCTTTCCTGTAGGAAGGTGACCAAATCTGCACATAATACTCCAAACTAGGCCTCACCTCCAAACACCCTGCTGTTTGTAAGTCCAATCAGAACTTACTCCTCAACTACTTTTGCAGGAATTTTGGCAGCGTTACCACTTTGCCTGAACTCAGCACTATTCCCTTCCACATATATAATCTGGACTCCCATCTGCTTAGGCTCAGTGCTTGTACTTCCTGCCTGTGAGATTTCATATAAATGGAAATCTATTGGAAAGGAGTTTCATAAGATGTATGTATGAAATCATCAGACTACTGAACCAAAGCAAGACAATTTTGAGATGAAAAATGCCCAAACTACTTTAATCAGTATTGCAAATACAAAACCTTAATATGAAAAATAACAGAAACAAAAAAAAAATCATCAGTGAATGGTATCAAGTCATCCTCTCCTACCATTCATTCATTACATGAACAACTATAATTATATTTTCTTGTATTACAATGAAACAGTTGTTTAAAATCTAGATTATGATTTACTGGATGTCAAAAGACCTTTCTACCTAATTGTCCAAGTTTCTTAAGGAAGCCCAGTCACTTTTTTTCTTTCCTTTCCTTGAGTATAATTTGTTTATGAAGAATGGATAGAAATATTAAAAAGTCCATTGTAATACAAAGTTCAAAGTATAATTTATTATCAGAGTACATACATGTCACCACATATAATCCTAAGGTTCTTTTTCTGTGGGCATACTTAGCAAATCTATAGAACAGTAACTGTAATCAATATTTGGAAACTGTAAACATTAAGAACTATAAACTGTAAACAAACTGTGCAAGTGCAGATATAAATAAATAACAATAAATAATGAGCATTAAATAACAAGAAAAAAAGAATCCTTAAACTAGTGTAGTTGTCCTCTTTTGTTCAAGAGCCTGATGGCTGAGGGGTAGTAACTGTTCTTGAACCTGGTGGTGTGAGTCCTGAGGCACCTGTACCTTCTACCTAATGGTTGTCGTGAGAAAAGAGCAGGGCCTGGGCGCTGAGGACATTTGATGATGGATTCTGCTTTTCTACGGCAATGTTTCATGTAGATGTACTCAATGGTTGGGAGGGCTTTGCTCGTGATGTACCAGGCCAAATCCATTACCTTTGTAGTGTTATGATATGGCATCAATGAATATAGAACTGAGACAGGATTTTTATAAACAGATAAAACATTTATTAAACACTGCTCGATAAAAAGACCAAAAGTAAACAAACGACTAACTTAAGCAGAAGTTAACTGCTATACGGAAACTCGAGCAGTTCTTAAAGCGATAAATGCAAAAGTCCAAATGATTTACACAGTCAGTAAGGAGAAACTTTCCTGAAGTAACGAATTCCTCAACAACGTGACGTTACTGCTGATCCCAGCCGAAATATGCCTTGCCCGAAGGATTTACGACAAAGGAAGTAAAATGGCTTAAAGGCACTGACCTTTCCTTGGCGAAATTCTGCGTCCAGCTCTTTCTACTTTCACAATGCAGGAGCTATCTCGGATGCAGGTTAGTAATTCCTTGAACGAAGATTAAGTTAGGTCGATCCTGTATTACTGCCAACAACACCAACTTTACTCGATCCTTCGGGTTTTCCGTACTTCGGTAAATCTTCACTCTCTGAATGGACTAAACTGGCAGCGTTTGACGAGACTGCCGGAAACAACCTTTGGGACTTAAGATAGAAAGTAAAACTCCACTTTAAGACAAAACTGTGTCATGAGATGAATACACAGTATAACGGGGTCACTGACGAATTAAACAGCCAACTGACCTGCATCACAGCAAGACTTTCCCCTTTTATACCTGTTGAAACAGGCCATCACATGACCTCTCACTGGCGGGAAAATTACATCACTCCACCATCACAAGACCATTACATCATTCTCAGCAGAGACTCAGTTACATCATGGTCATGTGACAGTCACAAGATACTCATGGAGTATGTAACTGTAGGAATTTCTGCTCAGAGACATTGATGTTCCCATACCAGGCCAAAATGCAGCCAATCAGTACCCTTTCCACCACATATCTATAGAAATTTGCGAAGGGTTTTGATGACATGTCAAATTTCCACAGACTCCTGAGGAAGTAGAGGCACTATCGTGCTTTCTTTGCAATTATATTTATATGATGGGTCCAGGACAAGTCCTCTGAGATAGTGACACCCCACCCAGAAATGTAAAGTTACTAACCCTATCCATCTCTAATTCTTTGATGATTAGTAGCTCATGGGTCATTGATCTCCCTCTCCTGAAGTCTACAATCAGTTCCTTGGTCTTGTTGACATTGAGTGAGAGGTTGTTGTTATTACACCACTCAGTAAAATCTTCCATCTCCCTCCAGTATGTTAATTCATCACCACTTTTGATATGGCCCACACAGTAATGTTATCTGCAAAGTTGTATACTGCGTTGGAACTGTACTTAGCCACACAGTCATTGGTATAAAGCGAGTAGAGCAGGGGGCTACGTATATAACCCTGCAGTGCTCCTGTGCTGATGGAGATTGTGGATAAGATGTTTTTGGCAATTCAAACTGACTGAAGTCTACAAGTAAGGAAATCCAGGATCCAATTTAACAAGGGCAAATTGAAACCCAGGTCTTGGAGTTTACTGATTAGTTTTGAGGGGATGATGGCGTTAAATGCTAAGCTGTAATCAAGAGCATCTGATATATGCATCCTTGCTATCCAGATGTTCTAGGGTTGTGTGAAGAGCCAACAAGATGGCGTCTGCTCTAGACTGCTTCAGTCTGCTTCAGTAGGTGAATTGGAGCAGATCCATCACTACTCAGAATGGAGCTGATATGCTTCAACAGCAGCCTCTAAAAACACCATCACTATGGATGTAATTGCCTTTGGGCAATAGTAATTTAATGCACTCTTCTTGGGCACCAGTATGTTTGAAGTCTGCTTGAAGCAGGTGAGTACCACACACTGCTGGAGTGAAAGGTTGAAGATATCCATGAATACACCTGCCAGTTGGTCAGCATAGGTCTTCAGTACTTGGTCAGGTACTCTGTCTGGACTGGGTGCCTACCTTGGATTCACTCTCTTGAAGGCAGACTGCACGTCATCTTCAGTTACCGAGACAATAGGAATTTTGGGAGACGTGCAGTCTCTAGTGCAGGTGCACTATGGTTTCTCCCTGTTCTGGTGATTAAAGCAAGCATAGAAATCATTGAGCTCAACAGGAAGCAAAGCTCTGCTTTCCCCTATGTCACAATATTTAACTTTGTAAGATTATCTTCTCTAATGCAACATATTACTAATGTTCTTGATTCAGATACACTCCAGGTCACATAGTCACTGAGCCATACAGTACAGAAGGAGGCCCTTCAGCCCAACGGGTTTATGCTGCCCAAGGTTCCCATCTAAGTTAGTTCCATTGTCTTGTATTTGGCCCATCTTCCAGTGAACCTTCTCTATCAATGTACCCCTTCAATTGCCCTTTAAATGTTATCAATGACCCTGCCTCTGGCAGCTCACTCCGAATACTGACCTCCCAGTGATTGACATAGTTACTGCACAAGGCCTATGGAATCCCTCCCCTAGTGTGTCCACCTCCAGAGCTTTGCCTCAGTGTGGGCGACCAGATTCAGCACCAATAATGAGAAGAATTGAAGAAGGGATGTAAAACGAGGGTGACAGACAAATAATTTTCATCATAATGTTCTTCATTTTCATTTTTATTTATCAAGAGGATGTGCACATTACAGGTAAAGGCAGCATTTATTAACCGTCCTAAATTAGGCCCTAACTGAGTGGGTTGAAATTCATTGCTGAGCACAGTTGACCATCTATCGAGTGTGGGGTCTGCATAGACTAAATTGGTTAATGATGGGAGATTTCATTCCTTCCCAAATGGGATCAGTGGACTTGGTGGGCGTTTGGATGATCTTCATGAAACTTCATGGCTACGGTTTACTTGAATTTAAATGAATTGACAAGTGATGAAGTCAACCTATAATTAGTCATTCTCAATGAGCTTTCAGTGGATGTTTGAAGTAAAATTCCCAAAAGCATTGCTGAAGCAACTGAATGAAAACACTGTAGAAGCAAAGCACACCTGTTACACTACTAGATTAAATCCTTGTTTGTTTTTTGGGATTAATAGCAATACAACATTTTCTTGGTATGTGAAAAAGACAATTATAGTGCTGACAGGCTTAAGGGTCAAACTTTGGAATAGTTCCTATCCAATGGACTTACACGTTAATTGATGATGTACCTGCCCATAATTTTTCAACAGTGTTTAATATTAGGATATAATGGACAGAGGTTTCTATGGGGATTGTAGGATAGGTTAGGAGGCAAATGTAAGGAGGGCTTTTATTTATCATTGCTTTATGTGTTTTGCTGTTTTATTAAATATTTGCCTCAATTTAACAGTATTTCTAAGTATTTAGTTAAGAATGTTGAAAATTAGTTGTAGCTTTTGCTCCTGGCAAACTCCTGCTTTTGTCTGATTGTCAAAGACAAGGTGGGGAATTACAGATTCAATGCCTCCATATATTATTGAGCCACCTAAGGTCCAATGGTGCTGAAAGCACAACATACAGTCAGAGATGCTTGAGCCCAGTGGAACAGATACTGCATGGCCGACAGGTGCTGGGTTTGTCAGCTAGGTCAGAAAGATTCCCTTTGTTTTGTTTTTAAGGTTTTCGTTCAAGGGCTCCCAACGAAATACATTGACCTACAAAAACAAAAGTTGAAAACTGTGGGATTGCAGTTCCTACAATGTATTCTGTTATTTATCCCAACTGCCTCGGGCAATTGAGCAAGTGGACCTCTTTATTTATTACCATAGTTTCAATTACAAAGGCGTCACTTGCTCCATATTAACTAGCATAGCTATTTCAGGCAATTCATGTAGCTGTTCACACTTCATTAAAGTGTCATTAAGTCCCACCACGTTCAGGTGAGACTGACCAGAACACTGCATACTGTACATCACCTGTGCAACTGCATGTGAAACTCATGGAGCACTTACCTGCACATTCATCCTCATCTGGATTATTATTGGGGCATTTAGACAAAGCAGGAAATGTGGAGAAAGAACCTAAACTTTCTCTCATTCTTTTGTATATGATGGGTGATAATATTGACACCAATGTGCCTACCAGCAACAGAGGGGGTGAATTAATCCAGAATTTTACATGAACTGGGATGCAAAGGTTAAAGATCGCCATCATTTCTCACCAGTGCCGAATTCTGGAAAGTGTACATGGATATTTATGACCTTTATATGTCACTATAAGTGATGAAGGAAATGTCAATTGCTTTGGTTAAAACCTTAGACCACACTTTCAATGTAAGAGGAATCTGAAATGCTTAGTATGAGGAAACTGACAAGGAGTTTGCTCTTCGTAAAACCCGAAGACTTGGTTGCTAATGTGAAAAGATATGGCAGAACTGAGGAGAAGTTCAAAAACAATTATTCCCATCTGTTTCCTGCAAAACAATCCACTAAGCTTTTACTCTGTGCCCTTCTGAAAAGGTCATGCAACCTGACAACACGTATGGCCACGAGCACATTTCTCACTTTGTTCGTCTAACAGTTGTCTGGTTAAAGTCTTGAAATGTTTCACATAACAAGTTGCTCCAAAGGGTTGTGGCTTCATCTTGCAAGTTGAGAAACTGGCATGCCAGACTTGCTTTTAATTTTTTAATATGTGGGTAATAGCAACTACACTCACTTCTGCCCCCTGGCACTGGCATACTGTTAGGTTCTTCCACAGTGAAGAGTGATGCAAAATACTTATTTTGCCATTCCCTTACCCACTTTGCTACATCTCCAGCATAATTTTCTAGTGGTACAATATCGACTCACACCTCTCTTTCATGCTTTATATACTCTGAAGAAACATTTGCTATCCTTTTTGATATTGTTGGCTAATTTACCTTCATATTTCAAATGTTGCCCCCCCCCCCCCCACACACCTTTATGGCATTTTTTAGTCGCCTTCTGTTGGCTCTTAAAAGTTTTGCAAATCTCTATCTTCCTACTAATTTTTGCTCTATTATATGCCCTTGCTTTTGCTTTTATATTGACTTTGACTTCCTGTGTCAGCCACAGTTGTAAAATCCTGCCATTTGAATAATTCTTCTTTGGGATCTATCTATCCTGCACCTTCCGAATTGCTCCCAGAAACGCCAGCTGTTATTGCCCTGCTATCTTCCCTGCCAGTATCCTCTTCTGGTCAGCTCTTCTCTCATGCGTCTGCAATTCCCTTTACTCCACTGTAATACTGAAACATCTGACTTTACTTTCTGCCTTTCAAATTACAGGGTGAATTCTATCATATTATGATCACCCTTCTTCTCTTCCTGGACATCCCACTCTGGTTCTCTGTCAAGTCTGGATGTTTTCATCTCTAATTGCCAATGTGACATCAACCATCTTGACTTCAACCCTCCTTCTCCAACCTGACCCCTTCTGAATGCACTACCCTCCACTCTCTCCACACCAATCCCAACCTTGCTAACTGGGTGCTATTTTAGTGTGGGCGCCGACCTCTAACTTGCTGATGCCAGGCGGCAACTCTCTGACACCTCCTCATACCTACCCCTTGAGGAGAATCTCACTCCACGCCATCAGAAAACTGTCTCTGACCTCATCCACTCTGGTGAGCTCATAGTTCGCTTACATTGGAACAATGTAAATTACACTGCTCACTTCTACCTCCATACCAAGATCCACAAAATGGACTGCCTGGGTAAGGCCTATTGTAGCAGAAGAAGATTGGGGGAGCATAACTGGGGAAGGCTTCAGGCATAGACTGTTCTACCTAGCTGACAAAGAGTCAGGCATAGCTTGGGCCCATGCAAGTGCCCATGGGTACCCCTCGGGTTTGAAGAAAGTGCTCCTGCCCTGGTGAACTCCTCATATCTCAAATCCATTCTATTCCTTCTTGGTTCACTTCCCTTCCACTTACATCCACGACACTTCTCATGTCCTCAATTTTCTCAGTATTTTTCAATTCTCTGGCTCTGACTGATCTTCACCATAGATGTTCAGTCCCTACACACTTCTATCCCCTATCAAGAAGTCCTCAAAGCCCTCAAAAAGGACCAATCAATCCTCCTCGCCCACCACCCTCCTCTGTCTGGCAGAAATGGTCCTCATCCTGAGCAATTTTTCCTTTGGCTCCTCCCGCTTCCTCCATACCCCAGAGGTAGCCATGGGCACTCGCATGGACCCAAGCTATGCCAGCCTCTTCGTCAGCTGTGTTCAAAGCCTTCCCTGGTTATATTCCCCAACTCTTCCTCCACTACATTGAAGACTGCATTGGCACTGCTTCATGCACCAATGCTGAGCTCGTCAATTTTATCAACTTTACCTCTAACTTCCACACTGCCCATCACTTGGTCCATCTCTGACACCTTCCTCCACTTTCCTGATCTCTCTGTCAACTGACATCATTTATAAACCTACTAACTCCCATGGCGATCTTGATGATACTTCTTCCCACCCTATATCCTATAAAAATGCTATGCCCTTTACTCAGTTTCCTTGCCTCCACCGCATCTGTTCCCAGGATGTGGTTTTCCATTCCAGGACCTCCTTCTTCAAAGAACTTGGTTTCCCTCCCACTACTATTGATGCTGTCCTCACCCACATCTCCTCTATTTCCCATATATCTGTACTCACCCCATCTTCCCATTTCCACTATTGTGAGAGAGTACCTCTTGTCCTTACCTAGAACGCAATCAGCCTCCGCATCCAACACATTATCCTACACACCATCCACCATCTCCAAAGGGATCCTACCACTAAACGAATGTTTATTCCCCCCACCCCCACTTTCCACAGGGATTGCTCCTTCCATTGCTCCTTTGTGCTGCACCTCTCATTCACCTCCTCCATTACCTGCATTTGGTGCCCCAACAAGTTCTTCCAGCACCTCCAGCACTTCACCCGTGAATCTGCTGAGATTGTCTATTGTGCCCAGTGCCTCCGATGCAGCCTCCTCCACACTGGTGAGACCCATCGAAAATTGACAGACCATTTTGTCGAGCAACTCCAGGCATCTGCCACAAGCATGACTTTTTGTTAGACAAACATTTTAATTCCCATTCCAATGAGTCGATCCATGGCCTCCTCTTGTGTCAAGATGAGGCCACCCTCAGGGTGGAGGAGTATTTTGTCTGGGTACCCTCCAATCTGATGGCATGAAAAGTGATCTCTCCTTCTGGTGAACAGATTTCCACCCCTCCCCCACTTCCTCTTTTCCCTACTCAGACCTTTCGCTTCTTCTCACCTGCCTATTACTTCCCCCTGGGACTCGCCTCCTTCTCCGTCTTCTGTTGTCCACTCTCCTCTCCTATCAGATTCTTTCTTCTCCTGCCTTGGCCTTTCTCACTCACCTGGTTTTAACCATCACCCTCCAGCTAGCCTCTTTTCTTTCTCCCCGTGGGCATCATACCCCTTCCATTCCAGTCCTGAAGCGGGGTCTCAACCAGAAATGTTGACTGTTCAGTCTTTTCAATTGAAGCTGCCTGAGTTGCTGAGTTCCTGGAACATTGTGTGTGTGTTGCTTTGGATTTCCAGCATCTGCAGATTTTTTCATGTTTGTCATTTACCTTAAGCTCCTTAGTCAAAACCGATTCATTACACAACATCCAATCCATAATAGCTGATCCCCTAGTGGGCTCAACCACAGGCTGTTCAAAAAAGCCATCCCATGGGCGTTCTAAAACACTTTTTCTCTTGGGATCCAAAATCAGTCGCAACCTGATTTTCCCAATCTACCTGAATATTGAAATCCCCATGACCATCATAACTTTGCCCTTTTGACATGCATTTTCTATCTGCCGTTGTAATTTGTAGCTCAAATCCTGGCTACTGTTTGGTGGCCTTTGCATAACTTCCATCAGGTCTTTTTACCCTTGCAGTTCCTTAACTCTACCCGCAATGATTTTACATCTTCCAATCCTGTCTGTCCTTTCAATACAAAGTGGATCCTTGGATGCTAAGCTCCCAACTGTAATCTTTGTTCAGCCACATCTCAGCGATACCCACAAAAACATACCTGCCAATCTCTAACTGCACTACAAGATCATCTACTTTATTTTGTATACTGTGTGCATTCAAATATAATGCCTTCAGTCCTGTTTTCACCACCTTTTTGAATTGTCTCACCCTATTACACTGCAACTCATTTCACTGGCTGTAATTTTGTTCTATCATCTGCCTATCCTTCCCAATAGTCTCACCATATACTGCCTCTGCCTGTATACCAACTGCCCCATCCTCAGCCCTATCACTCATTTCTCAACCCCCTGCCAAATTAGTTTAAACACTCCCCAACAGTTCTAGCAAACTAGTCCTCAAAGATATTGGTCCTCCTGGGGTTCAAGTGTCACCCATCCCTTCAGTGCAAGTCATATCTTCCCCATAAGAGATCCCGATAATCCAGAACTCTGAAAGCCTGTCCCCTGCACCAGCTCCTCAGTCATGCATTAATCTGCCAAAACATCCTATTTCCTATATACTAAAGCCACGAGCTGAGTAAGGGTAGCTTAAGAGCTAGATTTCTGACAAGCAAGCTGAAACGAGAGGTCTGCTAAAGAGGTCTCAGATCATGATATTGATGGAATAGCCTTCAGACACATACAATTAGATGCTGGAGTATAACTAGCTGAACAGTTGCATGAAAGAAACATAAATAAGAGGAGGATAAGCCCCAAACAGGCACCTCACTTTGTATAGAGCCTACAACCCATACTCTGCAAGCAGAAGTGGTAGCTGGCTGCATTTCAACACTTGTCGTATCAACAAGCAGTGTCTGTTGTTTAAGAGCCTTAATTCTATTGTAGGACAGGCCAACAAACAGTTTGTATAGTGATGAATTTCACACTTCTGCCATGACCGATCAATTGACTGCAATGCATTCTATCATATGTCTTGGGTTTGGGTCTGAAATTTTGTTAATTCTTTTATTTTTCACTCAACCCAAAATCATTCATTTTGTGGAGCTGATGTGTGTTACTATATCACAAAAATATGTCATTGCCTTCAAAGAAATTTATGGAGACGCACTGTGTGAATTGGGTATTTTTAAAAGAAAACCAGGAAAGGTACATGAAGGAGGAGGTAACGGAAGTATTTGCTGAAAGGCTGAAATGATATGACTAGAATATACGATATAACAACACAAGTTAGACAGAGCCTTTTCTATGCCAAAGAGCAGCTTATTTTGTTTTCCTGTTATTGTTCCATAAAAACATGGAAGAATATTCTAAGTGGTGACTGATGGCGCTAAACAGCAACTCCTTTGCTTGCATCTTTGGAAACAGCTCTACTTCTATCTCTAATATCTTTTTTTTGTCCTTTTCAAGGTTTTTTTTAAGATCCTGAACGGGAGTTACTCTCCAACTTTGCTTCTTTGCGAGAATGGGACTCACTCTCAGGGTCTCATGACCAGCTGCCTTTTGATATATCCCAAAGACACTGCCTGGAAGACTAGCATGCCTTCAGGGTGTCGGATTTTTGTGGCTCTGGAGACGAGTTGATTCAAGGCCAGTGCCCCTGACTGAGGCGTCGCGGGAGGTCATGGAACATCAGGAGCAGTGATTTGGCTGCTGGATGTGTGTCCAGAGACCTGAGCTCTCTGAGCTCAGAGATGGAAAAAGTGACGCAGCAGACTTTTAACACCATAAATCAGTAAGTTGTTTGTTATGTCTCCCGTCTTACTGTGAAATGGGGACAACTGTTTTTCCCTTATTAGGGAGAGAGAGAGAGCCTGTGGTATGTTGAATACCAGGTGAATGAATAGCTTTTGTGGTACTGCAAGTCTGTGTTTTTATTGATGCTTTGCTGAACCATTGAATTCTCAGTAGAGGATGCCGATGCTTTTTCGCTGGTGGGGGAGCGGGTGGGGTCATTGTCTTGCTGCTGCTTGTGTGTGGGTGGGGGCAGCTGGGGGGCTTTGGGGTTCTAATATTTAACTGTCATTCATTATTTGGGGCACTTCTCTGTTTTTGTGGATGTTTATGATGAAAAAGAATTTCAGGATGTATATGTATACATTTCTTTGGCTTTAAACATACTGATTCCTCTCCAATGTTCATCAATTAGTCTTCATAGATTCATGGCACATCAGTCTAAAATGTATAAGATCATCAGAGTGGATTACCACTGACACTGCATTGGTGAGGGCAGAAACAGACAGAGCTAGTACCTTTTGGCTGGCCTGAAGCCTGCAGGCTAACTCCACCTGCTCTCATGGTTCCGGATATCTTTGACAGTCTTCTGCAAGAGCATAGTAATTTTCAGAACTAATAGGAAATAGTTCAGACACAATATCCAGTATAATTGTCACCAGACCCTTCAGTATTTGAGTTGCAAACAGGTCTCCTTGCAAAGGCACCAGAATATTATTATACTCTCCTCCTGGCCAATTCCACCTTTGCACACTGGAGTAAGGCTCTTTTTACACTGGAATAGTACTTGTGCCTGGCTACAGAATAATGATCTATTTTTTGCAACTATTCCATTTGTTCTTTACATATTACAATGGTGAAACATTTCAGCCAACAGAGTTGTTTCCACTAATGAGAAAAGCACACTGGCATAAGTCGCATTCCTACTCTAAACATTAATTTGAATAAGCACTCCTTGATTTCACATTTCAATCTTACTCACCACAATATGTGCCACGTTTATTTGTTATAATTTTGCAGATTTTTTCTAGTGTAGTTATGAAACCTGTCCATGTAATAGAAACTTTAAAGGCTAGCAACATTTTTGGATGTATTCTCTCAATTTTATTTTGTTTCTCAGCTATTATACTGCAAGATTTCAAAACTAATTTCCCCAAGTTGTAAACAAGAGAAAATCTGCGGATGCTGGAAATCCAAGCAACACACACAAAATGCTGGAGGAACTCAGCAGGCCAGGCAGCATCTAGGGGGGAAAAAAGCACAATGCCGTTTAGGGCCTAAACCCTTCCGCAGAGATGATCCATAGGTGCTGCCTGGCCTGCTGTGTTCCTCCAGAATATTGTGTGTGTTCACCAAGTTGTATACAACTTCACGAGGAGTGAGGTCAGCAATTGACTTCAGACATGGGAACCTTCTTCCACAGTTGCTTTGGGTGAAGCATGACAGGTTTTCACTACGGTTTTGAGAGCTATACTGCCAATCCGAGGACAGCTGATTTCTCCGTAGACGAGGCAGGAGGTGACCGAGCGGCCGAGCTCTCGAGTGGTGCATTTGGGAACCTGATGTATAACCGAGGGCACGCTTTGGGGAGGTTGGCCGGATGTTCACAACCTACAGTCCAGTACTCTCCCTCTTACTGATTCCTGGATATGGAGTACCGGACTACAGGTTCACTGAGCCTCGGAGATGTCCCCATAGGTGGAGCGGGCAGTGAACTGCGACTTGCCAAGGTCGCCTGCCTTGAGGCCATGTCAACCCGCGGCAGCTCGCCGTCTTTTAAATATATCTGATAAATGATTTTAAAATATTCAGTTAAATAATTTAAGGATTATTTTTGAAGAGTAATTAAAAAGGGGGAAAACTAACAAGTAATTAAAAACAATTAAAACACGGTTTGAAAGCAATCAGTCTGAGTTCGTCTCCGCACTCCGACAGGGAACCTTGTTTCTCATACCCTTGATTTCACTTTTGCGTATTTGCATTATTTACACCTTGTGCAGGATAAGATCTTGTGGTTTTAGTTATTATTTAAGTTATGTATCATTATGTAATCAGCCGTCTTGTGATTCTTAAAAAATCCAGTGCTTACGGTGCAGGGCTGCGTCAGTGGGAGTCAAGTTACAAGATAGTGGGCATTTACCATACGATACAGACCGTAGAATCGAGATAACGCGCACAAAGTGAGTTTGAACTAACTGCGTTCATTAGATTAGCCTTCTAATTTTGTGTACTTTTCTTACCGTTGTTTCCACTTTTCAAGACACACACCTTGTCGATTGCATGTAATAAATACTGCCTGTCAAACTGGAGCAGACTTCTTCGCAGAAAATTAACGTTTAATAGCAATATCAAAAACACAAGAAATTTGGCAAATGCAGGAAGTCCAGAGTGAACGCGCACAAAATGCTAAAGGAGCCTAGCGGGCCAGGCTGTAGTAATGGAGGAAAATGTACTGTCGACGTTTCTGGTCGAGACCCTTCATCAGGACCGAAAAAATGGTGGCGGCCCGAAACGTCGATTCTTTATTCCTCTCCATAGATTCTAACTCACCTACTGAGTTTCTCCAGCAATTTTTGTGTGTTTTCATAGTATCAACATATTTTAATACTGTAGATGAGGCACAGAGCTAGGCCCAGTCGATTTAAAGCTACTATTATGCAGACATTTCTGTAGGATGCCCAAAGTAGAATGTATATCGGCAGGATGTTAATTTAATAGTAAAACATATCATTTTTGAATATTTTAAATGACTGAAAGGAAGATTACTACGATTAAAATGGCAATGAATCTGGATGACTAGAGCGTTTCTATGCGTTTGAGTTAAACCACAGCCCTTCACCTTTAGACGCTCTTAGCTATTTTTGTGTATAAAGATATAATTGCCTGAAATTTCTCTGCCTGGAGTCTAGCAAAAAGTTTTATTTTATACGTAAGAATTGTAACTTCACGGCATTCGATTGGCATAAACGGCTACTCCATAGTTTCTGAAATTATTGAAAGATGCCTCGCAATGCCAGTGATTGCTGTGGAATTATTTCTGTACTATGTAATAACGCGTATTTTATGAAGTCAAACACGGTTATTTGTAAATTGGTCACAGATGTCCAAACAGTGGAATCGCGATTCTTCTTAAATTACATTTCCCGCACGTCTGCTCTTACCCAATCTTCCCGCCACCCTACCAGGGATAGGGTTCCTCTTGACTTCACCTACCACCCAGCCAGCCTCCTCGTCCAGCACATAATTCTCGAAACCTCCGTCACCCCCAACGGGATCCCACCACCAAGCACATCTTTCCCCACACCCCCCACCCCACTTCCTTCTTTCTGCAGGGATCGCTAACTACGCGACTCCCTTGTCCATTCGTCTCTCCCCACTTATCTCCCTCCTGGCACTTATCCGTGCAAGCGGAACAAATGCTACACCTGCCCCTAAACCTCCTCCCTCACTACCATTCAGGGCCCCAAGCAGTCCTTCCAGGTGAGGCGAAACTTCACCTGTGAGTCTGTTGGGGTCGTGTACTGTGTTCGGTGCTCCCAGTGTGGCCTCCTGTATATCGGTGAGACCCGACGTAGATTGGAAGACCGCTGCGCCAAGCATCTACACTCCCTCCGCCAGAACAAGCGGGATCTCCCAGTGGCCGCTTGTTTTAATTCCACTTCCCATTCCCATTCCGATCATGGCCTCCTCCACTGTCGTGATGAGGCCACACGGCTGGAGGAACAACACCTTATATTCTGGTTGGGTAGCCTCTAACCTGATGGCAAGAACATGGATTTCTCAGACTTCCGGTAATGCTCCCACCCCCTCCCCGTCACTATTTCCCATTCTCTCACACCTTATCTCCTTGCCCGCCCATCGCTTCCCTCTGGTGCTCGCCCCTTTTCCTTTCTTCCACGGCCTTCTATCTCTTTCACCAATCAACAACCCAGCTCTTTTTTCATCCAACCCCCCGCCCAAGGTTTCACCCATCTCCCGGTGTTTCTCTCTCCCCTCCCTCACCTTTGAAATCTACTCACCACCTGTCTTTCCAGTCCTGATGAAAGGTCTCGGCCCAAGACGTCGACTGTGCTCTTTCCCATAGAGGCTGACTGGCCTGCTGAGTTCCTCCTGCATTTTGTGTGTATTGCTCGGATTTCCAGCATCTGCAGATTTTCTCTTGTTTGTCTTCTTAAATCAATCTCCTTTTTGTTTACAATTGCTGAAGTTCATTGATCAATTTAATGAAATGCATTGCTGTACTGAGACGAATTGGGGAAAGTTATATGTACACTCCGTGGCCACTTTATTAAGTACAGCTGAACACTTACTCACTAGTGTAAATATCTAACCAGTTAATCATGTGGCAGCAACTCAATGCATAAAAGCACGCAGACGTGGTCAAGAGATTCAGATGTTATTCAGACCAAGCATCAGAATGGGGAAGGAATATGATCGAATGATTGTTGGTGCAAGGCGGGGTGGTTTGAGTATCTCAGAAACTGCTGCCCTCTGGGATTGTCACACACAATAGTCTCTAGAGTTAATAGAGAATGGTGCGCAAAAAAAACCCCCACAAAGGGAGATTCAGTGAGCGGTAGCTCTGTGGGCGGAAACGTCTGTAAATGTAAAAAGTCAGAGGAAAATGGTCAGATTTGTTCGAGCTGACAGGAAGGCGACATTAACTCAAATAACCATGCGTTTACAACAGTGGTGTACAGACGAGCATCTCTAAACGCACAGCACGACAGATAGGCGACAGCAACAGCAGACCATGAACATACAGAAATGCACTCAGTGTCACTTTACTAGGCAACTCCTGTACGTTTATCCCACGTCAAAATCATGCATGCGGAGGCATCTTGAACTCCTCACAGCTTGAGTGAAACCAAATGATCTTCGATTCCAAGTGATTGTCTAAGTAGGCAGGCCAATGCCAAAATAAAAATCATGGAAGAATCTGGAGCTTGCTCAGAACTACTCGATGTAACTAACTGTGCATTCTTAGCGATTTGCTCTAATAAAGTTTACATGCGGTTCCACACATTGGAACAGTGGCCATGTATTAAGGTAACCGTTACTCGTGGTAAAATATTTTATTCCAACACCACACATCAAGTCCCGCCTGCCTTTCCTACAAATGGGTCCTGGAAGATCCTATAAATAATCTAGGTGTATCTCATTTATACATCAACTAAATGTGTGACAAATATAACAAAGGGGAAATTTAAACAAAGTCTTATTATCGTTATATTGATATGAGTGGAAACATATCACCTAGCGATATTATCCCTTTTTGGCCGGGAGCTCATAATTTTAGAATAATAAATTATTTTATAGGGAAGTCATTGAAGATGGCTTATGTCAACATCTATTCTGTCGTGTAGACACTTAACAAAACTCGCATTTACACCTCTGATTATAAAATGGACTGGGCCCCTTACCTGCCGGTTATTATAATCCCACGTGAGTGCAGCCTGGTCCATTCCCCATGCAATGTGAAATAAGTCACTTAACGCGCGCACGTTGGGGCCCTTGATTCAATAATTTCAACAAACGAAAGCCAAGACCTCCATCCTCAAGAATTTGTTAAAAATGAATTATATGTTTACAATATGAATGCAAAGATTATATGTCTACGTACATTTTTGTGAATGCGCTTTCGTGGGAGGTTGTTTAGGGTGCTCACTTACCTTTCAGTTATTAAATGTCATTCTACTTTTAAAATATGAGACTTGTACAGTATACTAATATAAACTCTACACAATGGAAATCATTGGCTTTAACACCTGATATTAGAAATATTAAGCCCCTTTTCTCCAGTCGCACCCACCTAATACTGACACTTAAAACACGTCTGGAATGACAGTTATAAAAAATAAGAAGATTGTATTATTATTTAAGTAGAGTAGACCTAGAATAAAATAAAACCGAGATAAATCTTTTTGCCTTGACTAAATCTGATCATATAGTGAACTTATTGTTGGACATACTACTTGTAAACCGTCAAAAAAGATTGACATTAAGTATCATTTCAATTTAATATGGGGAAGAATGCATTCCAAATCTGGAATTAGAAGTGTGTCGCACCACATGGAATTTAGATTTGACAGTTGCAGAACTGTATACATTGAAGTACAGCGCCCCCTTTTAAGTTACATTTATAGAATAATATTTTAGCGGTTCCGTCAAAATAAGTTGATGCACCGTATAATTTGTTAATTTTCAATATCTGAGTAATTGACAGTACGGTTATTTTGCAACCGTATATATAAACTATAATTAATGTTCTATCCGTGTAGTACTGTGTTCAATAATACTGTTAGGTTTCTATAGTAACATTTAGTCTTCTTCATATTCGATGGTTGAGCGTCACGTGGTCGACCTTCCCCACGCAGGCAATACTCAAAGTCGGATGACTTGTAAAACCTAGACAAAACATAATGTACTTCAGCTTGACTCTCCCACTTTGTAAAGAACTTCAGTTCGCTTGTTAAACGCCTATTGTGATTTCAGATGGCTTCCTAAATTGAAGTGCTGGTGTCTATACTAACAGTCACGATATCAACACTGCTTGATCGGATGGATACCCCCTATAAATGAATTTAACCAAAGTTTACCCTATTGTGTACTTATTTTTTCGCAACGCAACCATCTGAGTGGCCATACATCTGCGACGTCACTTTCTCCTACAACCCTACACTGGAATATATAAATTTGAAGTATCACTAGTGACTAATTCATTTCGGTAATTCACGAAAATAGTTACACATCCAGTGTATTTATTTGCTTCCATATGCACTTAATAGTAATGCGATAAAATGCCAAATAGTTAATATTGTTTGATACACTTAAGGAAAATCTCCCAGAATGTGTAGACAATTGCCAGCTTTGCAACTATTCATCGCAATAACGTTCGAGAAAAGATACAATGTAATTTATATTACAAGAGTTCTGAAGTTTAGTTTCCTATGTTTCGATATATCTTATTTTAGCGTGTTAAATGCGACACTAAAAATGGCAATTTCATAAATTACGACTTCTCTCTTGGTAGTGCCTGACCAGTATTCACTATTGATTCATGCTGGACACAAATATAAATGTTATAAATTCAATTACTAGTAAGTTCACTTCATTTTCTAAAAAAAAAATCGACTCCATTAGATTAAACTTACATATAGTGCTTCTAAGAGTTTTGTTCTGTTCTAAGTTTGTTGGGAGAAACATATGCAAGTTGCGAAATACTGCTCTGTATGTTCTACATTTTCGTTTATATTTGTGTTGTACGAAGAAAGACAGCCAGGCTTGGATGCATAAAGTAGCCGGGTCAGCCAGCTGAAGGGAGGTATGTACTGTCTCTTTAAGCAGGTTGTTGTGCTAATGAATTGCATTTTGTTGACTTGAAACTGAGGCTCCAGGCTGCTGCCTTTCAGTTGGCGGCGTAGAGCCCTCTCAATAGATTTAGTGCTAATATGGTACATTTGTTCTACACATTCAGCAGTCAAGGTTCGTGAGATTAAAGATCGCCCACCTCTGGAGAATAAAGAAACCTCTAGGGAATTCAATAAATTTGATGATTGATTTCTCTGGTGCATTTTCCTCTGGAGAAGAATTCATACCTCAGCACAATTCTTCAGTATTGCCGCTGTAATTTAGTTTACGTTAACTTCCCTCATTCATCAGGCTTCCAAATGCAGCAAAAATTAAAAAGATTTATTGTGCTATGGGCTTCGAATAGGCTTGGTGAATACGGTGGAATATAATAGAAACCAGCCTGGAATTAAATGATTACGTATGCAATCTTCGTAAAAGCATATTTTAAAGGTATTTCAGAACTAGTTTTATAGATTGCTTTAAAGCAAGCTCCTGCGGGCTTTGGTTCAGTGCATTAAAATACACGGTTGTTTGAACAGGGATACATTTAATCTTAAAACTATAATAGCGACGTTAAAGAATCGTCAACTGTACCCGTAGTCTGCAATGACAGAGACATGTCTTATTCCCACTCGACTATTTTTAAAATAAATTCACTTTTTTTTTCGGAATACAGTTAATATCACTCGCCGAGCCATTACGGCTAATTGTGTACTTAAGGCAGAACTAAAGGTTGAATATGTTTCAAGTTCTCTCACAGGGGCTCTTGTGCAGCAGTGTCTGTTATGTACTTACTCAACAAATTGCAGGCTGGTTGTACTCCATCCCCATACAGACTGGCAGCTTAAAATGCGTTTTAATAAGGTTTAATATATTCAAAAAACTGGTGGAAATGTGGTTTATGTTTCTTTTTACAATAACTTCTAAGTTTAACATTTACATTAACACTAATACATGTCGGATTAGTATGGTAAACGGTGTTTTGCCCCACGGTGATATTGGAAACTGTTGCAAAAAAAATCTAACGCATTAAATTGCAGACATTCACTTTTAATTAGCGTTTTAGTAAGTAGTCAGGATCATGGGACATCGCGGTGAAATTTATTGGCAGTGAGGCGTGCACTTACATTTGCATAAACACATAGACTAACATTCAGTATTGGTAGGGTAACGGTTAAAACTCTTCTGCGTAGCGTAAAATCAAAGCCGATTTGACCCTCTGATGTCATGTGGTAAAAGGTTACTGATCACTTAGTTTGCTTTTCACGCGTCGGTTCCTGTGGCTTCCATGGATTGGGAAAGAAATTGCCTGCAACCCTCCCACATGAGCCCGCGGGACACCATGAACCCACACCCCAGCCCTAAAAATAGCTAGATTAGCAATATTGGTTTTATAATCGTGAAATGGACGTTCATTTTTGGCCAATAAAATGCAACCGAGAGAATAAATCTGGCCTTAATGCTCTAGCGTCTGATTTTGATAGCCTTGAACCTCGCCGGGTTCCTCAAAGACTGTACATTTTAACTCCTCTGTTACACCTTCAACTCCGACCCCAGCTAAACATGCCCACTGATATTGAGTGCAATTATTACTCCTAGCCAACTAGTTAGAAGGTATCACCGCGTATATAGATCATCAGGGGCATTATTGGATTCTGATATATTTTCCTCTTCTAAACTTCATGTACGAAACATAGGCAAAACAATTGCATTTCACAAAACATCGTGCCTTGACATTAAATGGCAGGGAATATATTATCTTCCGTTTGCAGCATTCTGCACTGAATTAATTGAACAGAAAGAAAATTAGATGTATTTACTCCACGGCCCAAACTGTACAGTGGCAGTAACGTACAGTAACGTGCAGTGTGAAGCGAGCTTGCTCCAAGAAAGTGCAGCGCCCAGTTCCTTTTTGTTGGGAATGCAAAATGCCATCAACCACGAAGGGAGAAATGGTTGGCCAGATTTACAAGATGGAAAGGGAGAAATATTCAACGCGCCATTTTCCACTAAGCTCTTGAATAACAATGCATATCGCGTAGATACGCTTAGTTATGCCTCACACGAACCGTATTCACAGCTGCGTGTAATTTCAGAGAAATAAGTGAATGAAATAATTGTTTGAAATTGACGACCCACATAGATACTTACACGTGCTCGGAGCAAGATATCAGATTTTGGATCAATGTGCAAAACGTTTCGTTTTCTATATGCCAAATTAATTTTAATTTAGACACATTTGCAAAAAGAAAAAATATACAGTCAGCAGCATCTTTGTGTACACATAAAATAAATTTAATGTGAAGATTATTTGAAATGAAAAAGAACTTTGAACGGGACTTTTACAACTTATGACATATTACTCTAACATATTAGAAATATCATATTTATAGCTCTGGTATCAATGCGGTCATCTGTGCAACCTAGTGATTCTAGATGAAGAACTTAAGTTACACTTCAAATGTTTGCGAAGTTTATGAGCGTCATGCTGAACAAATTGGGACACGAGGAAAAATATCACATGGAAGCTCTGTTCCCCAATGGGAGTAAGCATGGTTGTCGCGCCCAAGAACATTAACCGTCTTTGAAATCCTGTCTCAATGAGGATAATGATAATATTGCTCTGGGTATATTCGTAGAATAGAGTCTCAGCAATTTCACTATTATATGGAAGGAGGTTGTTCGGCCCCTTCAATTCGTCCCGATCAATAAGGTGCTGCTCAGCCTAATCCTTCTTTCGAGCAGTTGATCCGTTGCCCCATAGATCACTGATCTTGAAGACCAGTCCCAGACATTTCTTAAAAGCTGCGATGCTGTCTACCACGGGCACCCTTTCAGGCCGCGAGTTCCTGACACCTCTTCTCCTCTGGGTAAAATATATATTCTCATCTCCCCTCTTTTCCTAGCACTTATTTTAGTCCATGTTCCTGATTGTGGATCATTTTTCTAAGGAGAGTAGATCCTTTCCATTTACACTATATTGGCCCCTCAATGCTTTTATTTTGCGCTTCAATTGTCTCTTTTCAGTGCTCCAAAAGAAACTACTCTCTAACCCTCCCATTTTTTCCAAATATTTAAAAATATATCTTAATTTAATCAGTAGATGAAATGCCCACGCTATATCGCGAAACCTGAGCTAATCTTAAACGCAATTGTGCATTTGAAACGTCCTGTGAAAAGGTTGGTGTTGATTGTCTCTTTTGTACGTTGTCTGACGGGCGCACATGCTCGCGTATAATTTGTGCAATTACCCATCCTGAAAGGGGAACCTGTATACTAAAACAGAACGTTTGTCAAATAATTATGCGGGGTTGCTAAAAATGGATATCAGACGAATGGCTAGATTTCTGTGCCATCCCTCCAGCATTTTGAGTGTGTTGCTTTCCATTTTATAGAATGTGGGTTTAAAGCTAATAATTTGTTTGGGGGGGGGGGGATTGACTGACCTTCCTCTACCTACCACCACCTCCCATCCTAAAGGCAACAAACAGCGACATGATAGGCATCGCAAATTGGCATGCGCTGCTAGAATATCTGTGAATAATTGTGGAAACGTCTGCATTCGATTACGTATAAAATCATACACCCTAAAAGACCATTAAACCATGCATTTCTGACATGCAAAAAAAAAAGCTTAGATCAGCAGGAACATAGACTGCTTGCTTAAAATCTTTTGCCTCTTTTCACGTGAACTGTTCTGTTCAATTGAATGACATGAATACTACGGATTATATAAGCAGCGTATTGGAAGTTAGCTACAACACAATGTGAGATTGCCGAAATGAAACCAAGAACAACATAATTTTACCGCAATTTCGGTCATCCAGTACTGTAGGTTGAACAATAAATTCGTTGCTGGTGGAATCTGAAAGCATTTTCTCTTATTTTTTTTATTACTGAAGTTAGGGTTCATTTCAATCAATGGAAATAAGTGGGACGTTTTTACTATAGAATTAGTCGCAGCATTGTGCTTCAGGGTAGTAACATCAGAATGAAGCTGCTAATACATATACTGCATTCAATAAGTATTATAGGCCATTCTTCGTTTGAGAGGGTGAATGTAGAGGTGTTCCTTGTTCGTTTGATCAATTTTGCAAGTGGATCTTCTTCTAGGCGATAAACTCCTGTGCCTGACCATTTCCGAGATCCCGTTGCTTTTGGACTTTCTCTGGCCTATCTGTAAATTTGAGAATGCTTGGCTTTAATGCAGCACCTCATGACTGCTGGCGTAAGGTTGCTTTGGGAAACAGCGCCAGGCAAAGGTGTATATAGTATACTGTATGTACTGTTACTTAGGGCTAATACTTTTGGTCCAGTATGAAGCACATTCTCGGTTTCTTTTTTACACAATCACCAAGCATGGTAATACCTTAAACGAGCTTCTGTCCGAAATATAAAGCTTCATCCTGCGTGTTGACTAAATAAAATCGAAAGCTAGAGGAAACTAAGTTCAAGAATTGTCATTAGTTGGTGCTCTCTAACCACCCTGTTCCTAATTTAGAACAAGCTAATTTACTTGCTAGAATATAATTATCACCGACCCCTTCTCTGCGTTCTAATTCAAACTGAGTAGCAATTACAGGTTGGCTCGTTGATTCTGAATAGCAAACTGATCTGAAATTGACAAGTAGATCGTTGGGACAGGGATGCCTTGGCTCTAAAAGCGCAGGCTTTTCGGACAATTTACCGCAATGTTACAGCGGACAAACTGCTATATGCTTTTGTTTTGCTTCCTCGCTGAGCTGTGGTCTGTCACTATAGGGCTTCCGCTAAACCACGTGCTTATTTGTCAGTTTAGGACTATTATCCCCAATTATTCTTTGTAATTACGTATTAGGTTTACGCACAGTTGAAATATCGAAAAAAAACACGCACCGGTGTCTCCTGCTCGTGCCACCCACGTGTGTTACTTCTAAATTGCTGGCTTATATTAAAAAGAAGGGTAATTATATTTGGTCAGATGTGCACTCTTGATAATGTGTAAAAATGTAAAGCTCGTTAGAAGTGTTTGTATTGCACTGGGCAGAAGATGCACGAATGAACAATTGATGATCCAATGCGGTAGTCTGTCCCCACTTTCAGCTCTGCGATTTTTGCTCAGTATTTAAAGACAGCATCCACGCATCATAGAGCCGAAGAGTTAACGCGAAGTTGCCCTCTTTTTGTTGATTTTATCAGTCTTTCCGTTACTCACGTATGGACTGGCTGGTCTAATTTTACAATGTACACATTGCACGGGAGCGCGCGGGGGCACGCGCACAGAGTATGCACAACTGAATAGTGTTGTTAGGAGTGACATTAGTTTCACATTCTGGAGAAACTTTCGTGATTCTTGTTGATAAAAGAAAATGCACTGGCCAGCGCATCAACCCTATAGAGAAAATGGGTGATTTAACTCACACACATAGGTGAGGTTGCGTAATTGATCAAAACGTAGAGTGAACAGCAGCTGTCGGTTAGGTTTAAAGCGTTTCTATTCGTTTTGGCTTTAACTTCCGCCTTCCATGGCTTTAATTGGGGCGGTCAAATTCAGAGATTTCTAGGCGTATCATAGTCAATTCAGGAGATTTTTTAAAAATCTCTGGAAATTTTGGAAATAGCAGGTTCTCTCGTGAATGCACCGAACAGCTTTGCTCCAGAACACCATCCCAAGTCTTTTCGTGAACCCTGAATCGTTAAATTGTACATATCAATGAAATTATATATTCATGGATTCAGACTCAATGATACCCTAGGAGTCCTTTCAATCAAACGTGTTCTTATCAAGATGCTTTGTGCGTATCCCAGCAGTGAGTTTAAACGATAAAGCACATGCACCATAATTTTGGAAGCAACCTTATTTTTGGAAAATACTTTCCCATTTATTTTATTGCTTTTCACCAAATCAGATTTCGCCTTTAAATAAAACCGTAGAAAAGTATGGTGCCTGATGCCAGAGTTCTTACCTTAATGCTGCACCTACCTTACACATGACGCCAAAAAAAACAGCTTGGAAAACTTCGGATGTGCAACTCAGCAGAATTTATCAGTTTCTTATTTTGTACATCGCATTCCTGTCCTGAAGCACTCTCCGCAACATTCTCCAGAAAAATAACTAAGACAATGGATTATCTACGCTGAGTGCTGCACTATAAATTTGTCTGATGGAAACCCTGAGTATAACAAGATGCATATGTTGCCCTCATATTTATTTATTCAAGAAAGATATAAGTCGTAAAACAGTCAATCGAAAACAGTTATAGTCGCATTTTATTGTTTCGGTTTATACCGTGTCTGCAGTGGAAACAGAATCGCGTTTATTGCCGCAAGACTGTTTCCTTGGGAGCACTCTGACCTTGCCATGCACTTCGCTAAACACCTAGACATAACGCACTAAAAAACAATCCGATTGCGTCCTTATTGTAACTTATTCCACGATCCTACTTACAACCCCGATTTTCTGAAACATGTGTTTGTAAAACAAAATGTCCATATCCCATGGGCTGTTCTGCTGAAAACCGCATCCTGGAAGATTTTCATCAGGCAAATGATTTCGGATTCGAATTACCTATGGGAGTGCGGGGAGAAAGTTAAACTCTATAATTCAAGCAATTGCAAAGTATTAACAATGAAGCTGAACCTTTGAGGTATAATGAACGCTAACTGGCAAAGCTCAAAGAAGCTCATGCCACCATCAAAATGCATATACAGGTGCTAAGCTCTAGGAGACGATCGCCAAATGCCAAGCAGAACTGGGACGGTCAAATAATGGAAGGCTGGAAGTGCAGCAGATCCGCGGATAGAGGCGGACCTCAGAGGAGGAGAGAGAAAAAAAGAAACGGTAGAAGATGGTGGTCGGGCCGGGTGGGGAGGCGGGGTGGGGGGGGTGGTGGAGAAATAAGTCAGGGCAATGGAGCAAATGAAACAGACGGGCCCAGGGGGGTTCGAGAGAAGCCGCTGCAGCGCTGAAGGCCGGCGCCCGCGCACTCGCTGCCTCCCGGGAAGACAATGCAAACATCTGGTGCTGCCCGGGTCGAGCCCTAGACCAATCACCGCATGGTGGGGAGATCGGCCAACAGGAGAGAGAGTTGAATGTAAGGGGAGGGGGGGGGGGGGTGAGCGCTGGGGGAAGGTGGGGGGGGTAGAAAGTGGAAGATGGCGTACGTCTGACGTCAGGCGCGCTCTACGTCAGACCAATGGCGAGAGGTTCGAGGAAGCGCAATCAGAGTGTGAGAAAGATAAGGAGCAGTGAGCATGAGCGGCGGGACAGCGCGCACCGCCTCTGTGCACAATCCCTTCCCCAGTGTCTGGCAGCAGCGACCGCACTCCTCTTAACCGGCCCTACTCTGTGGATATAACCAAGGACTCCCTGCCTCCCCACTCCTCCAAACAAAAATACAAAATCCAAGGGGAAAAAAAGCAAACAAAAACAAACTTTTGCACAATAACAAGAAATGGGAGACATGGGAGATCCACCCAAAAGTAAGTTTTCTTCATTGCTGTTGCATTTCGAGGATCGGATTCAGGTGCAAGGAGTTGACTAGTTACTATAGCTGTAACTGTACTGTTATCTCTGGCTTTTTAAAAAAAAAATCATTGCTCTTGTACATTAATTGGATTTTTCGGTTTATTTCATAAGTCGTACAACAGTGGTCTGAAGGTTCAGGTAAAAGAAAGTCTTCCACTATGTGTGCATTGTTAAGTGTATTCCCACCACTCGCGATTCGTGTGAATAAAAGTATAGTGTTGAAGTAAAGCAATGCTAGACATTATTGGAGCATTTGGATCATTTCTTTCAGAGCCTTGTCATGTATCGCAGATACACGTATCTGAATTTTCAGGCTCTCTACTAAGATGAGCACAGTTTGATATTAATAACAAATATATATTTCTGCTTGTAAAAATCCAGTTGTAATAATATGATGCACGGACTTACTTCAGACTATGTTCTAAAGATGTACATATATAAGCACGAAGTTTTCCTAAAAAAAAGTTTGCATGCTGCTAAAGAGTCGTCAGAATTTTTGTTTAAATATCAGAAATCTATCCCTGCACGCGTTTTGCTGAGAACTGTGAAAATGCTAAAACTAAAATGGAAATGAAATCCTGTTGATTTAGAATATATTCTTGAGTAACCCACTGAAACATTAAAAGATACAATTAACAGTGCTCCAGTTATTCTAGTATCTTATTTTGAACACCACCTTGTTACAATACGGCCTGAAAACATAATCTGTCTTTAGATCTATCCAGCAAATGCAACAGCTAACTAAAAACACTACTGCAATCTATGTCTGCTACAAGACGCCTTTGATCGGTTTCACGACACTATTTTCATATCAAATTACAGAAAAACGCCTTATTTCTCTGTGTGTTGGTTGTGGGAATCAGATTCATGATCAGTATATTCTTCGTGTTTCTCCGGATCTGGAATGGCATGCCGCTTGTCTAAAATGTGCAGAGTGTAATCAGTATTTGGACGAAACCTGTACCTGCTTCGTTAGGGATGGAAAAACATACTGCAAAAGAGACTATATTCGGTGAGTGAATATCTTGGATACTTTAATTATTCTAGCAATATCGTTCCTGTGCTCGATTTAAACGTAACCCCTCCCCACCCAGGCACCAACAAACTGTTAACCCTTCAATTGCTTTATTCCTTGTTTTCCCCTTATCTTATCTTAACTGGCTGGTAGAGGAGATCAAATTGCCGACTATTTGGCAGTGAACAATTGGGATATTTATATCATGTAACTGTTTCCTTTACACAAATCTGTGAACAGGGAATATGCGAATTTTGACTCTTCTAGTGCTGGTGTCCACAACATCACAGCCTAACAACCGATCAGTTGTTTTAACTATTTGCGGGACACAACAATTCGTTAAAGAAAACTTCACTGTCATCATCAGTTTAGGCCGTGTATTTCCAAGTGCTGGTAATTATTACTTCGAAATGAGGCAGGTGAACTGAAAATGCAAATGACTCCCTAGGAACCCTGACATATAAAAAATTGTTGATCACAGGGTGACCCTTTACAGCAGTCATTTTCACCAAGCATCACTTCCAATGAAAAATGTTGTACAAAAGCTATTGTGTTGATTCACTTTTACTAGTGCGTTTAAAATACACATTATTTCCCCTCAAAATGGGTAATCTAGACTAAAATGCAATCTTTGCTGAACTATGGAGAAAAAATGCTTGAAACAAAATCGTCAATTGACAATTTGACTCGAAATATAAGTTCCATTTATACGAGTTCCAACATGACTTTATTTTTCAGCTTTTATTATTTAAAATTTAGATTTGTTAAGAAATTAATGTTGGTGTTTAGTATGTCAATATGCAAGAATTTAAAGTCATATCGACACGTATATTTTGCAGACAATTTATTTTTTTAATGAATAAACCACATTCGATGGTTGTTTATATTATAAATACTATATATTATAAAGATCTAAATACTTCAGCATTATCTAAAGCCGTATTATGATTTAGCAGCTATACTCAATGATTTAAATCAGGAAGTATGTTTCATATTTAGAGTAACATGAAGTATAATTTGGTTTATGAGGATGTTATTTGTTTTGACAAAATAACTCAACAGAATGATATCAAAAGTAATTCTGTTTCGGTCCTTTGTGTCGAAGTATTTGACATACTGGAAGCACTTCTGACCGTTAGTAAATGTCCTTCGTGCCTCTTGACTTACAGATTGTATGGAACTAAATGTGCAAAGTGTAACATAGGATTCAGTAAGAATGACTTTGTGATGAGAGCACGCAGTAAGGTGTATCACATCGACTGCTTCCGCTGTGTGGCGTGTAGTCGCCAGCTCATCCCCGGTGATGAATTCGCGTTGCGGGAAGACGGACTCTTCTGCCGGGCTGACCACGATGTTGTAGAGCGAGCGTCGGTTGGCCCAGATCCCCTCAGTCCCATGCACGGCAACAGACCCTTACAGATGGCGGGTATGTACGATTTCAAAACTCGATTTTATCTGAGGATGTATTCAGATATTATGGAATGAAACATCTTACCTACTTCTATAATACATATTGAACTTGCATACACACACAGTTGGCGGTAGTGAACTAAAGTTTGGATTTGCCCATATTCACTACAGTTTTAGATCTTGACAATAGGCTTTATACAGTCGAAATACTTAGGACTGCATGTTCCCATTGAATCATTTATTTTGTACCTGATTATTAAAAATATATATTTGTTTGCCACTAGTCATGATAGATTACAAACATGTTTAACGAATATAAATGTTTTTTCTTTCATTCCAACTTATTTTAAAACTTTTTGAACAGTGTCCAGTTACCCTTATATTTTAATTTGAACTGTATAAATCATCAGTCGTTCGACATTAGAACTTTGAAGACATTCAGTTCTAAATGTTCCCATTAACTTTTCAATTGAGTTATTTTAATGAAGATTTTTCTGTTTCTGAAGTCGAGAACTGGACTTTCTTCCAGGGCCTTTTCTTATACAGTCATTTACCAATGAAAACTTATTGTGTGTAAGGTGCAGTGCTTGTGATTTGTAAATACAATTTCCTGTTAATATTTATGTACATTAAAGCAATAATATCAAACCCCAAATTTGAGACTTGCTTTAAAATATCATAAGAATGATCTCTACTATATACATGCATCAAAGCTGTTTTCAAGAATCGACGTTTCAATTTATATTGCTCAAAGATCATCTAATGTATGGTTTTATGGCTGTCAGGGCGGTGTAACCTCCTTTACTTAGATCTCTAAAAATAATCGAATACATTTTGCCCTTATTGAAATACAGTGCATTCCGAAGGGGAATCGACGTGAATCTACATAATTATAGGTTTCAGGACTTTTCAAGTAGGGCCTGGCGTACGTGATATTTCATACCAGTGCAAATATTAGATGTTATTGTATGCAGCAAACGTTCTTGTTATTTTTTCTTATTCTTTATAGAAGGAAATTTTTGGAGGTAAATTTGCAACCTTGCTCAAGTCACATGTTTTACACCAAATTTCGAATTGCTACATTCCACTTTAATATATGCTTGCATATTTCATCGCCCATGTGGCTTTGTACAATTTTCAATAATCTACTTAGAGTGCTGATTCTATAGCTGCACAAATATTTTTACTTTTTATATTTGTCTATTCCATTACATTTTATCATTTACATTTTGGCATTTTTTAATGAACGGCGTTCCTGGGAGTCAAATTTCATGCTGTTGCACTGAAGAAAAAAATATCAAATGTTTCCATTAAACCAAACAAAGCATTTTTTTCATGGAAACCAATGGCATATTTTTGGAAGTGTAGATTTCTTTGCTGTACGCTCTACAGAAACTTTGATAAACACATCAGACGTTATTATTTCTTGATCACACCACTGAAACTTTACGGGAGCTCCTTTTATCTCGTCACGCATCTACACGAAGAAGTAACCTGGCCCAACACAGTACAAACCCAAGTTGATGTAATGTAAACCCGTATACTAGGGAAATGACTAGCAAAAGCGACAAATCACTGATCGCTTTACTTCCAGATGATTAGATCAGCAATGTGCTTGTATGTGAACTGCATTTGTACCGAATTCACCGCAATTAGTATTGAGGAGCGGATATTATTGAATCAGAACCTGAAACCTATTGTTTCAGTTTTTATTTTAAACTGATGTTTCTGATTGATTGAAATTTAATTAGTATCTACAGGTAATATTGGGAACGCATTCGAAAACTATTAAGGATTTATCTATTTTGGCTTTTTAACTCCATGCAGTTAAGTCATGTCAGGACATTGCAAGATCACTTAACTTTTAATGTGGTATCTGACCTAATGCTTAATTTAAGACCAGATTCTCTGACAAATCTGTAACTCGCGCATTTTCTGAAGTGTTTTTTTTTGTAATTCGCCCAGATTCATCACAGTGACTCTATTATCTTTTTAAGATTCTATTTTTATTGCCAGAGCCAATAAGTGGGCCAAGGACTATTGCAAATAATTCCATTCAACAAAGCTAGGATATGTCGTCTGTTTTTTTTTTGCAGCAGAGCCCATTTCTGTCCGACAGCCAGCTTTGAGGCCACACGTTCACAAACAGCCTGAAAAGACGACACGGGTTCGGACAGTTCTAAACGAGAAACAGCTCCACACATTACGGACTTGTTATGCAGCCAACCCCCGACCCGATGCGCTCATGAAGGAGCAGCTCGTTGAAATGACAGGCCTGAGCCCCCGTGTCATTCGAGTCTGGTTTCAAAACAAGCGCTGTAAAGACAAAAAAAGGAGTCAGCTCATGAAACAACTGCAACAACAGCAACCCAACGACAAAACGGTAAGCCCTGTCTCCCTGCTCCTCATTTGAAATTCTGAGACTCAAAATATCAGTTTTTCTTGCAAAGTGCAAAACAAACGGTTTGGTAAATCACCTTTAAAGCCCGATTTTTTTTTTGTCTTCCTAAGGAATAATACAGTTACATGAATCGACACCTTTCAGTTCTAATACGGTATGACTAGGATAAATATATTCTTATCCATGTAGGCAAACTCTTTGGTGCATCTGAAATACTTTTTAATAGCTTGGATGTAAATAAAAATCTAACTAACTTACACAGATGAAATATTGCTTACTCTGACGTGCTGAATTCTTGTTTGCTGAAAAATAATTTTTTACATCTTTATAAATAGGACCATTACATTAAGAGCATCTCTCTTTACTTCAGATAGGGTTGCCATCAACAGATCAAAGATGCATATATTTTTTAACTGAATGAATATTGCATCTTCAAGATCGGAAATAATCATTATTTAAATATGTTGCTAATTTTAGGTTATATTTTATCCTGACTAGTCCAATGATGATAATGGGTACAATCACTGCTTGACATCATTAGCACTTTCTAGTCTATATAATGTATTGTTTATTCAATTTAAAGATCACATGATATTTAATTGTTGTCTACCAATGTTGAATTAAATACTTTCCTGTTTCATATGGACTTTTTAGGATAACATACCAGCAGTTGTATTGAGGATGACAGAATTTAAGCTGCATTCTTGCTTGGAGACAGGAAGAGGCTTAAAGTGTTAGCATTAGAAGATACTCAGTACAGAATTTGTATTGATTAGTGTACATGGTTAACAAAAATTTTTAAAAAGAGAGAATAGTTACTGCAATTATATAAGACCTATTGTTGCTTGTCCATTTTTGAAGAATATCCAGGGGCTGACTGGAACCCCGATGGTAGCTGCCAGCCCGGAGAGACATGATAGCAGTTTGCAAGCCAATCCAGTGGAGGTGCAGAGTTACCAGCCGCCTTGGAAAGTTTTGAGTGACTTCGCTTTGCAGAGTGATATAGAACAGCCTGCATTTCAGCAACTGGTGAGTGCCAGCAACATGCAGAACACCATCATCACCACCACAGTACAGACTTCACCAGAACTCACTGCAATCAGGGGACCAACTACACACCAATCCATATATAGACAATTCATGGATATAAAAATTGCAGAATCCCTCTTTTGCCAGCCTTAGTATTTTGATTTTGACGACCATCAAGAATGTAGAGAGAAACTATTTTGTTTTCTCCCAAAGTTTCAAGTAGTTTGTATTTAACATTAAACACTGGAGATGACTGTTGGTGTCTGAAACATAAGCTCTTTTCATTATATACAAATTGTTAATAAAAAAGCATTTTAAATCGAGTGTTGCAGATTTAAAGCACTACTGATCATGTTAATGAAGGCAAGTGATCATAGGATTGTAGGCAGGACACATGAACCAAGAGCTCAGCTGATTTCAGTTTAATATACCATTAAAGGCAATGAAACAAAATGGATGTTGTTTCTCTGTTGTCTCGGCTTTAGGCTCAGCAGTAATAAAAGTGGTTCATTGATAATAATAGCCCCCATCTGCTGCTCTGGGTATGAAAAACAAAATTGAAAATACCTTATTTCACCTAACTCTCCTGTAAAGGTGAATGTAAGGTGTCTGGCTTTATATGCTCTAAATGGTAACAGAGTAATGTCCTTGAATAATTGGGTGTAATTTAATTCTTTAGCATATATATTAGCTGTTTATTTCTAAGTCATTGCAAAGCCACAATTACTATTTAGAGTTGAAGGTAAATCTAAATCATGCTTCCCTCTGGTACATACCTTACAACATATTTTGGATACTTAAGTTATATACTGGTATAAAGATGTATGCGAACTGCATGTAATGTACAAATAAAATGTCTTAACTTTGTAAATCTATTTCAGTTTAACCATCTGAAGTTAATGCCAGCCTCTTTGTAAGGTATCCCAAGCAAATGGTAGACAAAAGTCTATATATCCTTTCTTTATTGGGAATACTTCCATGTCATATACAGTATATTTACACATATTTAGTGGCAGGAAACATCATTCTCTTGTTTCAGATTGCAAAGGAAGTGTGCTACTCAAAAGTTAAACAACTCTGTGATGTCTTACAATAAATTACTGAAAAATATAATAATTTATGATGTATGTTTGGAGAGAAACTGTACTATTTTACGCTATTAAACTTTGTTGCACTGGGATTTGCAACTAGACCTGCCTGTGATTTGCTATGAGACGTTGATTATTTGCTAAGGCATTATTTTAATTTTAGCGATATACAGCACTTTAGATAACTTGACAGAAGGCACTTTATGGTTTTAATGTAATTTGTTTGTTAGTGATGACAACATTAATGCATCCCACTGTACAGCCATAGTTACGAAAGTCAAAAAATACATTTCTAATGAATCCAAGCAACACACACAAAATGCTGGAGGTACTCAGCAGGCCAGGCAGCATCTATGGAAAAGAGTACAGTCGATGTTTCAGTCCTGATGAAAGTTCTCAGCTGAAAATGTTGACTGTACTCTTTTCCATAGATGCTGCCTGGCCTGCTGAGTTCCTCCAGCATTTTGGGTCTGTGTTGCTTGGATTTTAAGCATCTGCAGATTTTCTCTTGTTTCTAATGAATGTAATTTTCTGATAATTGTGTCTTTGGATTAATGACAACATTTTAAGGAGGTCATATATCATTGATTTGCTATGATTTTTACAGGTTAATTTTTCAGAGGGAGGGCCAGGTTCTAACTCCACTGGAAGTGAAGTAGCGTCCATGTCCTCCCAACTCCCTGACACACCAAACAGCATGGTAGCGAGTCCTATAGAGGCATGAGGAGCCTGAACTCTCAGTGCAGCCCTACAGAGAGCCACGAGGAACCCTGGACCCTCAAAACTCTCTGGCCCACACTTTTTTTAAAAAAAGTTCATGCAACCTGGTCCATGTCTGATCAGAAAGCAGCCATCATCCGTTTGCACGAAGTCTCTGTGTTCAAACAACTAATGTTGTACCCTAGCAACACTGTGACGACAATCAGACACTAGAGTGGGATCTGGCTACAAGTGCAAATAGAAGAGACTCCCAAGTCATCCAGGACTTCATTCAGAGATGTTTTTGAAGATATAGAAAGGATGTACACTCAAGTGATCCTGAGGGAATTCATTGCACATGCAAACAGATAAGATGATCCAGTGGAGAAATTATAGTCCCAACATCTTCAATGGTGCTGCCTAGAAAGGACATCAGTGGGTCAGCTTTGCCAAAAAAAACACAGAAGAGTCCCATACATCTGCAAAAAGTGGACTGGAAAGACAATCGTGACATGCAGAATGTACCACAGCTTAAGTAGTTCTGTGACCGTCCCATAGGATCAGTTCTCAAAGGTAGAGTTGCATTTTTGCAATGCTTTTAGTTGACCTATAACAAGGACTATTGGATCCTAGATCATTAGCAAGTAGCTGGTTCATGAGATTACTGTCCCTGCAATGAAAGTATGAAGGCAACTACTGATGTTTCAATTTTTTTTAATTTTTTATTGAAAAGCTCAAGCATTGCAACAAGGTATACCTCTTTTTGCCACAGCTTCGTGGGATTTGTGTGTGAACTCGTGTCCGTCCAGAATTGTCCCAAAGATGTGTATGTTCCTAGGTTAAACCAGTTACCAACAATGGTTTTAGCTTTGGAAAGAAACATTTTGTTTGTTCTTGTACTGCAAAAATTATAAATAATTTATTATTTATTGTCAACAGACTTGCCACTTTTCATGTCTTTTTTGACATTTTATGTTTGCTGAAGTAAAAGATGTACTGTGGTCTTTGGAAAACATGTCTAATTTTGTGTGTCCTGTCTTTTCTTGAAGATTATGTAAAATAATAAAACGCCATATGTAGAAATATATCCTCAAGATTATTTCACTAATAAAAAAGCAAAATAACTGAAAAATTATATAAGCCTTTTGCAGATTCTGCAATTACATTTTAATAAATTAGCTTGCAAGGCTAACTGCTTTTTAAAACAATTTTAATTGTTTTATTGTTGCATGCATTTAGTAAAAGACATCTATTCCAATCTGCTTTAATCCCCAATCTTTTAACTACTCAAGCATATAAATATTTTGGTACTTTTCCATTGTTAGTATGGACAAAATATCAATGATAAGCTTTGATTAAATTAATTTAAATATGAAAATTATATTTATGATATATTCCATCTTGAAGTTTTACTGTGAAATAATGTGCAATGTATTAACAATTAGCTGGATTTCAAACATCTACTTCAGCTCAAATGTCCATTGATTAGTGCTGCTAACTCTGGCTTTGGTAAACTTGATACAACTGGCCTGATAGATCCTGACTTTGGATATCAAAAGTTTTTGGGTTATTCCATTAGTAAACTCTTTGACATGATTCCTTAAAGGATTGACTGCAAAGGGAGGGGACGGGGGCAGGGTGGGTGCAGAGGAAATATCCGAATGCTTGTTGTCTTTTTCTGTGTACGGGTAAACACTTCTGGCCAAACATATAAAATAGAGTAACGTCTGCTATCTATCTCGCAATCTGACTAACAAGACACTTCCCGTGACACATAATACTTTAAAATAAACAAGGGTCCAGCAGCCTATTCCCCTTTCCACTATTTAAAGTGGCATTGGGTATATCAGAAATGGGCGGTCAAATCGATTACTTAGTAAAGTTATAGATTAATCTGGACTGTATTCTAACTATAGAATGCCGCAAAGACCATTTGTTATTTTTTTTGTGAACACGTGGTTATGCTGGCCTCAGTTACGAGGAAACGTAGAGTCATTGGGATCTACATCCGTTCTCATCCCTGCAGATTCTTTCGCAACTGGTAGGGCCAATTGATTTTTATCAAGAGCCTGACAACTTCCTTTCCTAAAACCATTCATGCAAGCATTGATTTAAATTAATAAAAGATTATCACTCCACTCCTGTCGATTTCGGAGGCGTGACACCTCAGATGAAGAGTGTTAATTAAGGAAATAAAACTAATTCATTTTAATTGCAATACAGTGACCTAAAGCCTATTGCAGGAAGCACTGAATGAACAAAAACATTCGGTACTTCAAGTTTACAAATGGTTTAACTTTGCTTATGCCAATTCGAAATTGCAGTAACTGTGTTATGTCCATAGTAGAAAGGATTTACGGAATCCCCATCAGTCTGACTTTATTAGGCACAGAATCTAATTAGCTCTCAAAATAGACAGTTGTTGTCTAACTTAACTATCCGGTCTGCATCTTGACCTTCTATGTTCATTTAATTGGCCCCATACAGTATTTTCCATTTAAATTTACGGTTGAGAACCATTCAGTTGTCAAACGCTCTTTTCTTGCCCAGTGTCTTAACTTACCCCCCCCCCCCATAGTAACATATCAAAGCGTGGCAACGGAAGATAAAACAACCGCGTGCAAACAAAAACCGCATAAAATTGCGCTTTGCTCGGATGAGACAACAGTTCAAAAGTTATGGCTAAATCCGTATGAAAGCGAAATAACGACAAGAACTTAAAAATACCGCTTAGGACAAGCGGAGGAACTTCAGACGATCGTCTTACTAAACTTTTGAATGGCAAAATTCAAGAGGATTGAGTATGGCGGACAACTGCGATATGCGTTCTGAAGTTCCGCGCTACAACAATATGGCTGTATTATTAGGCCACTAGTGAAATTAACTTCAATAGTTAAGTGACAGAATTGAGAGAAACTCTCCCGCCCTCCATTTCCAATAAGTTTGATGCGCTCACATATGCGTGTCTACACACATAAGTACAGTATTAACTTGTGTTCTATTGCAAATGACTACGCATTTATTTTGGCTGAAAATAAATTGTGAGTTGCTGATGGAAAATATATTTCTTCTGATCAAAACGGTGTAATTCTATTTCATACAGATATTTTGTAAATATTATTATACTCACAACTTTGATTTGACAGAGAACTGAAAAGAAGCGGCCTCTTAAGAGCCGAACTAGTATTTGGTAACCTGTGTAAACCGATTATTAATAGCCGATGGTGTTTGGAATTATGTTGACGCACGCTTCATGAAACGAACGTTTTTAAAGGTTTGCTAATGAACTGCGCGGACGTTTGGTCTGATATCTCTGTTTCTAATGGTCAGTGCGAACATGTCTCTGTTCTTTTGGCAGAGGTTGCTGTTCTCAGCGATGTTTGTCCTGATAGTGGAACAAGCCACTGAATGACATTGTTTTGAGCTCAGGCGCCACAAAAACAAACTTTACAGCTCGATGTCCGAGCATTTGATGAACGATTGCTTTACGTACTAATCCAAATACGAATCTTCCCAATCCGGTTCACAAAAACACGCATTTTTTTTTAAAAAATCATAGCCTTCTATTAAATGCTGCTAATTATTTTTACAGTGATTCGCCTACATTAACCCAGTTTACACCCCATCCACCTTCGGCTATGAACCGCAAATCGTATTCCTTTTGAAGCCAGCCCCGTGCTAATGTGATCTCTATTATGTTTACTTAAAACGCATACCTAGCTATTTAATTTAACTGCAAAATGTATAATTATTATACCACATACAACCAAAACATAATTATGTGTTGAACATTTTAAGCAAGGCTTCTGACAGATAATGACAGATATTCAAATGAGATATTTCTCTGTAGCATCAAATACCCGTTTGTGTTTCATGAAGATATGCCAATTGTTAACTTCCCCAAATATTAAGACTTTTTAAATTATGTGGTTCTATTAAAAATGAACGGTATCTAATATAGCATTCCGGTATAAAAATTCAAAAGCCATTACTTGCACCCTCTCAGTGTGTGACTGGGGACTATTAAGCAGATTGGTGTTTATTTCCGAAAATCGGCCCTTCTCAGTGCTGTGAAACTGCTAATTGTGTTTGCTGCCTTAGGGCTTTCTATATGTTTAAGAGATCTTACAGAAGCGAAAACAACATTTAAATCCTCCCGGTGACATATACCGCCTCAGGGGAGCAAACTGCACCTCGGAAGTGGAAGACGTATTTTATTTGTTAGCATTTTGAAGACTCACCGTGTGTGTATGTGGTGGGGAGGGGAGAGTAGTTGGGATGGGTGGGAGGAGAAGAGTGTGGGGGTGGCGCTGAATCACCGTTTGAAACAGGTTGGTGTATCTTTGAGCCTAATCAAAACAAGTTTGACTTGTGAGGTCCTCACGTCTAGACAGAACTGGACTCTCGGCGGCTCCTTATCTGAGAACGGAATCAGTTCACAGAGTTTCTCAATGCCCAGAGCTAGGGGCTGGCATTCCGGCACAAAAGGACCCACAGCTCACACTGACACAAGTACCTAAGCGGACCCCGTCAGCGCAGACCTTGGGAGCAAAGAGAACGTTGTTCACCTTGGCAACATTTCCGAAGTGTTTTGGTCAGTTGACACATCTGCGACCGTAAAACGTACATACTGAGAATACCTTCTCTCATCATATAAAACTTAATGGAAGATACACGTACAATTTCAGGCACGATTAACTGGTCTAGATGTACTCCACTTACAGAAAGGATGACCAGTGAATATACTCCCATTATTATAGTGGAATGAAATCAGATTGTCGGTACCCCAGTTGATAATAAATGAAACATCGACGTTTGTGTACCACAGGCTGTAATACCTGTTAAAACTCAAGTTTAACGTTTCTGTGGTGATTTATTTCTTCTGACTAAACCGTCTGCACTGTCAGGGACGTCACGACCCACGTTCGATATCTGTGCATTCCAGCTGCCTAAAACGGGACAGCTGTTCTGCTTTTCTGACTAGAACATTGTCCTGTGCTGTGAAGCAGCAATAGGTACCACAGGCCTATGCAGAACTGGTACGGGATGGAGGAGCGGGAAAGGTCCGACCACATTTTAATTGACACGTCCACAGTCCTGATGTACATCAGATTAAAACTAGACTCCCTGTTTTCCCACCGGTTGTCTTGTTAAAGGTCAGAGTAGTCTGCAAAGGAATTGTGTTTAATTTGCATCGGGATCCTTTTCCTAATAAGACTTGGAATGACAACATTTCTTCGTGAAATTATTTTGTGTTTCTTCGTATTCAAAAGGATCGCCTTAAATTCTGTTGGCAGGGCAAATGGAAAATAAAACGGTTTGGGGAAAGCCGATTTCAAACACAAGTCTTTTAATGTAAGAGGTAGTTTTTTTTTAAGGCAAAAGCCTTGCAATACCAGACGACTGTGTTTTAAGTGTGAGAAGGATGGCAATATCATCTCGTTACAACATTAAGTATGCATCATTTCTGGTGTCGGAAAATTGTAAGATTAGCAACGACTCACCTGGGGCACTTGACGTTTTGCAAGTGGGATATAACGTGCCTTCTTTTAATAAGAAATATTGCTCAAAATGTTTTCCATAACTGGATATAATTAGTAGTTCTTTTTGCAACATTTTCAGTGAATATGTTGCTGGCTAGCAGCTATAACAGTGTCATTCTTGTGTGGTCCAGTTGGCGTTTTACGAGTTATGTTTTATTGTACAGGCGGTATCGAAGATAGCACATTACAGGGTGACCTTTAGCTTGTGGGTAGCTATCGGCCTTACTGTTAGAAGAATGACTATTCTATTTTCTGCGTGTTTACACCAGTGACCGGGATAGAAACCTGAATATCTCGGACAGCAGTCAAGACTGTTTAAAGTTTATGAATATATAGTTACTCCTAACACAAATGCGTTGGATTTTGCCTTGAATATTTTTTTAAACCCTGACTCTTCTGTCGGTTCCCCGGGTTTATTTTGACATGTCAGTAATACAGTTATTGGAAGCAGTGTATAACCAGAGGGTATTACGATGCTAACCAGGCACGAAATGGAATACCGACCTCTCCCAGGCCATTGATATCATAGCCCGCAAAACAGTTACGCTCATAATATTACTTAAGTTTCCAGGCTTAATTGGGACCGTTCTTTCTTCAGTAATTGCAAATCAGTAAGTAACATTCACACACACTGAAAGCTAAACCAAAGCCCACACTCTACCCTTGATGGTGTGTCGAACTTGCGGTGAAAGGATTTTTTTTATATAAAAAGGACATAAACTGCGGTAAATACTTCTGTAATTTAAAAAAATGATATGTCAACATGAAAGGACAATTGATTATGGCCCACAGTCTTGGTTATTGGAATTTATCAGAAGGGAAAGAGGTTTCTCAGTGTATTTAGACAACGGGTAACTTTCACAGACTACTCCTCGTCCAACCACCCCCCCTCCCCCCACCCCATAGGTGTCCATTGAGACCTTCCTATCGAAATGGTAAGTACTGTATCCATGCCGTTCTTCTTCGCCAATGTTTAATCCTCCTCCTGGGGAGCTTTTGACAAAGGTGCTTAGTTGTTCAATTATATGAAATCACCCAAACAAGGAAGGATCTCGCCAAATAGTAACTCCAGAAGATGGAAGAATTGCCTCACTGATGTGTGCACAAATGCCCATTATCTGAGTCTCCAGGTATACTGTATATAGGGAATGTTTAACATGTTGCCTCAAGTACACTTCAATTACCTCCGGTCCCCCTGAAATAATATAAACCCAGACACTTTCATGCCACTACTTTTGCACCGGCGAGTCGAACCTTTAGTTGCATGAAATATATTTGCTTTGGTATCGATTCTTTTGCAACTAAGAGAAGTTATCAAAAATATGACAATTAGAAGAACGTCCTTTTGAAAGTCTTATGGTGTCTTAATGCGAAACATGGAAACCGGCAAAACCATAGGTTAAAAACAATTAGCAACGTGGGACTTATTTAACAGGGGTTTTTAAATTACTCATAACACAACAAGTACATAGAGCAGCTGGCAGGTCAGCTGCTGCGCTGCAGAATCAGCTCTCGCTAAGGGAAGTTACAAAGCAGTGCATTCTGATGTTTTGTCAGAGAAAGGCCGCAAGTATTTTTTATAACTCGTCCGTCATCCGATCTATTTTAATATAACTTATGATCGCGCCTTCACGTTAAGCTGAGAACGACACACAGAAACCTGTTGCTCAAGTAGGCAATGTCAGATTCGAAATAGCACATTAGGAAAGCCGTGTATTGGAGACATCAACCCGGCCTTAGCTCGGGACAGGTAACCGAGGGCTTCATCTTTGAAAGTCATCTCAGCGCTCTGAAGCACCGAAGAACATCAATTCCAAATCCCGGCTGCTATGCTACTATTGAATTCTGAGCTTGTGATCTTTTGCACTGATGTGTGTGATATACTTCAAACCCAATAGCGAGTAGACCCGATTTTGTAGTCAATTTACATAATCCGTTTCTCTTAAACCATTGCACACAAGATCATGCGTGGGGTTCGGGATTCATAGGAGTATTTTAATATAGTCTCCCTTTATTTAGATAATATTATTCATGACACTCTATTACATCCCAGCAGTATGCTGGAAAGTGGCTTTGAAATTATGCAGCAAAGTACCTAAAACCGTTAAAGTGACAAAGGACCAGACTGGAACAGAAACAGGCCTTCCTCTACATATCGCCTTAGGAAAATAATTGAAGATGTTTAAGAACATTGGCTGCTGGCTTTGTTGCTGTACCGCCACTCGGCAGAGTTAAACAGCTACTTTAGACGATGACTATTGTCCCACTGGATCAGCTTTCACAAGCCGTCATTATAGTCTTCATACCGGTAAGATAATTCTCATCACAAGATGGATATCAGTATACAACGAAAGCATATTGTATTAAATTGCTGCATGTATGTAAATTATACTTAACCCCCTCAAATTATAACCAACAGAGATCCTACAATATTTGGGCATTAAAAATATACCTTTTGGAAACAGAAGTTGAGCAGTTACAATCTCAAACAATTTCTTGATCTTGCCAGCTTCATACATCACCCTAGCATTTCATCCTTACACTAACTTCTTTTGGACGAATGCTATCATTAGATGTGTAATATATTAGCAATTAACATTATTCTTTCATATGGTACCTGGATTTTCTTGATGGCATTAGAATCCTAAATTTTAGGTGTGTTTATGAGTTTTGATTGAGATCTTTTGGATTCCATTTTGTTTGGCCAACAATCATGGATTGTTCTCTAACAATTCTTGATCATGAGTGGTAGCAAGAAGACTGGATTACTTGAGTGTAGCTCAATTGTAAAAATGTTTATATTGTCTTGGAGATTGGCTCCATAGACTAAAGATTAAGGAGCTGTTAGCTTTGTTTAATGTTAGCACGTGTATGTTAAGGAGAAGGCCTATTTGCATCCTTAGATGGCAATTAGGTCACTTATATTGCTTTGCTGTCACTGGTTGATATATTTAAGATGCTTCTGAAATACAATGACCTAAAAAACCTTTCTACAGTGGCTATAAATTTACTCTTATTTGCATTCTTGGGGAAAATAAAGAGAGGTTAGGAAGTACTGACACGTAGGAATAACAGACATGATCCAGATGATTCATTCATGAAAGTATTGAGCTAATTATGGAAATTAACAATAGTTTATTAAAAAGTCTTGCTAGGTTAGTGTAATTATGAAAAAAATACTGAACTTAATCACTGTCATGAAGGGACTTCTAAAGTACACTTTCTATAGAAGTAGATTACAGTTCTAAATTGATCATTCGTTTAGTGACTAGGAAAAATTGAAAAAAAACACCAGGTGATATTTACTGTCATAAATGCTCCATTCAGCCAGGTCTGAAGTATTGGACTTAAAGAAAACATTGTTTCTTTCACTGTGGTCTTCTTTAAATTCATCAATACCAATGACTCCATAAATACAACTATCCTTCTGTTTACCTAGACAAAATAGTTATTCTCCGGCTGCAGCCTCAGATTGTTAGAAAATTACAGCTGTTTTCATCGGCTGATACAGTAGATACTTAGAGTCCTAGAGTTATACAACCGAGAGAAAGGCCCCATCGCCCAACTTGACCTTACTAAGCAAAATCTCTATCCAAGCTAGTCCCTTTTTCTTCCATTTGGCTCATACCCTCTTAAACATTTCCAGCCATGTATCTGGCTAAGTGTCATATAAACATTGTAATTGTACCTACCTCTACAGCTTCCTCTGGCAGCTCATTGCATATACACAGCATCTTCTGTGACAGATATATTTTTCAGATTTTTTAAAAAATCATTTCCCTCTCAACTTAAATTGATGTTCTCCAGTTCTAGACTCATCAACTTCTTTATGCTCCTCCTGATTTTCTATACAAGGTTAGTTTTCAGTCTCCTATGCTCCAGGAAAATTGAGTTGCAGCCTAGCCAGCCTCTCCTGTAACTCAAGCCTTCCATTCCCAGTAACATCCATAGAACATTACAGCACAGAAACAGGCCTTTTGGACCTCTCGGCTGTGCCAAACCATTTTTTTTTTGCCTAGTCCCACTGACCTGCACCTGGACAATATCCCTCCATACACTTCTCATCCATGTACCTGTCCAAGTTTTTCTAAAATGTTATAAGTGAGTCTGCAGTTACCACTTCACCTGGCAACTCATTCCACACTCCCACCACTCTCTGTGTGAAGAAGCCCGCCCCTAATGTTCCCTTTAAACTTTTCCCCCTTCACCCTTAACCCATGGCCTCTGTTTTTTTCTCTCCACCAGCCTCAGTGGAAAAAGCCTGCTTGCATTCACTCTATCTATATCCATCATACTTTTTTATACCTCTATCAAATCTCCCCTCATTCTTCTATGCTCCAGGGAATAAAATCCTAACCTGTTCAAACTTTCTCTGTAACTCAGTTTCTCAAGTCCCAGCAACATCCTTGTAAACCTTCTCTGCACTCTTTCAACCTTATTAATATCCTTCCTTTAATTCGCTGACCAAAACTGCACACAATATTGTGAATATTTTCCACCCCTTTTGTAGTTTAATGACATTCTTCCCATAGGTGGGTGTCCAGAACTGTGTACATGAAGTATAATCTCCCCAGTGACTTGTATAGATGATATCCGAACACTCAACAACATTCTTACCTGGACTTCTACACTTTGAGTCTTTATCAAGACTCAAAGCTACAGCTACATGTCCTTATTCACTGACTGGGATCAACTAATGGGGAAATATGGTTGTTCTGTGAGCTGGCATAGTCTTGCTGAGACAAAGTATCCTGCTTGCATCTACAGTGTGCTTACCAGATCCTGACTCATCCCTCACCCTCATCTCTTACATTGACCTTTACTCTCAAACCCAGTGCAGGGTCCTGACCCAAAATGTTGACTATCCCCATTGCTTCCACAGATACTGCCCAACCTGTTGAGTTCTTCCAGCAATTTTTTTCAGCCATTTCACAATAATTAAATCTAGAGTCCTGGCTGATATCTGTTACAATGACATTTACCACCCATTATTTAGAAACATCAAGTGATACCATCCAGAGCAGAAATGAACTAAAGTTTAGAACATTTCTTGACTGTTTTGTACCAAATTGTGAACCTTTTTAAAATTAATTTAGGAAGTATTTTTGATTGAATGCAAACCTTGCATTTAGTTCAATACTGGTCAACAATTATACCAGTGTCTTGTATAAAAATCAAATAAATATTTAACAATTCCCTAGTATTTAACTCAGGTGTAAAATGCTTTGTAATACTTGACTTGTATGGCACTCAAAGAAAAAACGTCAATATTTCTTTTACAAATACCTGATCATCAATTTGATTGATAATTTCCTACCTGCTGTTTAAACTATGGTGTATTTACATTTAATGTTTATGATAGAATTGTGTTTGAATTAATGAACTGTAATCCAGAAATCAAGAGACGTTGATTTAAATTAATTTATTTAATTAAATAATCAAGACTGAAAGAGCTAGTGTCTTGGTCTGGTCTCAAGGTGACTGCAGCCATTTATAAAGGTCATTAAGACTATAAAACAGATGAGCAGAATTAGGCAATTCAGCCCATCAAGTCTGCTCCACCATTCCATCATGGCTGATTTATAATCCAGTTTAACCCCATTTTCCTGTCTTCTCCCTGTAACCTTTGATCCCCTTGCGAATCAAAGAACTATTAATCTCCATTCTAAATATGCACAATGAATTGGCCTCCACAGGAATCTGTGACATAAGTTCCACAGATTCGTCATCATCTAGCTAAAGCAATACCTTCTCACCTCTGTTCTCAAGGGATGTTCCTCTATTCCGAGGCTGTGCCCTCTGGTCCTAGACTTCTCCACTATAGTAAAAATATTATCTCAACATTCACTAAATTTAGGCCTTTCAATATACAGTAAGTTTTAATCATATTCCCCCCCCCCCCCCACCATTCTTCTAGACTCTAGCAAGTACAGGCACAGAGCCATGAAACGCTCCTCATACAATAACCCTTTCATTCATGGAATAATTTGTGTGAATTTCCTCTGGACTCCCTCAAATGCCAGCACATCTTTTCTTAGATATGGATCCAAAAACTGCATACAGTACTCTAAGTGCAATCTGACCAATGCCTTAAAAAACTTAGTGTTAGGTCCTTGCTTTTATATTCTAGTCCGGTCAAAATTAATGTTAAAATTGCATTTCAGAATCAGAATCAGGTTTATTATCACCGGCACGTGATGTGAAATTTGTTAACTTAGCAGCAGCAGTTCAATGCAATACATAATATAGAAAAAAACAAAATAAAATAATAATAATAATAATAATAATAATAATAATAATAATAATAATAATAATAAATAAATTAGAGTGTACATATATTGAATAGATTAAAAATCGTGTAAAAAACAGAAATACTATATATTAAAAAAAAGTGAGGTAGTGCCCAAGGCTTCAACATCCATTTAGGAATCGGATAGCAGAGAGGAAGAAGCTGATCCTGAATTGCTGAGTGTGTGTCTTCAGGCTTCTGTATTTCCTACCTGATGGTAACAGTGAGAAAAGGGCATGCCCTGGGTGCTGGAGGTCCTTAATAATGGACGCTGCCTTTCTAAGACACCGCTACTTGAAGATGTCCTGGGTACTTTGTAGGCTATTATCCACGATGAAGCTAACTAAATTTACAACTCTCTGCAGCTTCTTTTGGTCCTGTGCAGTAGGCTCCCCCCTCCCCCATACCAGACAGTGATGCATCCTGTCAGAATGCTCTCCACGGTACATTTATAGAAGTCTGTGAGTGTATTTATTGACATACCAAATCTTTTTTAACTCCTAACAAAGTATAGCCATTGTCTTGCCTTCTTTATAACTGCATCGATATGTTGAGACCAGGTTAGACCCTCAGAGATCTTGACACCAGGAACTTGAAACTGCTCACTCTCTCCACTTCTGATCCCTCTGTGAAGATTGGTATGTGTTCCTTCGTCTTACCCTTCCTGAAGTCCATAATCAACTCTTCCGTCTTACTGACATTGAGTGCCAGATTGTTGCTGCAGCACCATTCCACTAGTTGGCATATCTCACTCCTGTACGCCCTCTCGTCACCACCTGAGATTCTACCAACAATGGTTGTATCGTCAGCAAACTTATCGATGGTATTTGAGCTCTACCTTGTCACACAGTCATGTGTATATAGAGAGTAGAGCAGTGGGCTAAGCACACACCCCTGAGGTGCGCCAGTGTTGATTGCAGCGAGGAGGAGATGTTATCACAGATTGTGGACTTCTGGTTAGGAAGTCAAGGACCTAATTGCAGAGGGAGGTACAGAGGCCCAGGTTCTGCAACTTCTCAATCAGGATTGTGGGAACAATGGTATCAAATGCTGAGCTATATTCGATGAACAGTATCCTGACATAGGTGTTTGTGTTGTCCAGGTGGTCTAAAGCTGTGTGGAGAGCCATTGAGATTGCGGCTGCCATTGACCTATTGTGGTGATAGGCAAATTGCAATGGGTCCAGGTCCTTGCTGAGGCAGGAGTTCAGTCTAGTCATGACCAACCTCTCAAAGAATTTCATCACTGTAGATGTGAGTGTTACCGAGTGATAGTCATTAAGGCAGCTCACATTATTCTTCTTAGGCACTGGTATAATCATTGCCTTTTTGAAGCAAGTGGGAACGTCCACCCGTAGCAGTGTGAGGTTGAAAATGTCCTTGGCTGGCACAGGTTTTCAGAGCCTTACCAGGTACTTCAACAGGACCTTCTGCCTTTCAAGGGTTCACTCTCTTTAAAGACAGCCTAACATCAGCCTCTGAGACGGAGATCGCAGGGTCATCAGGTGCAGCAGGGATCTTCACGGATGTAGCTATGTTCTCCCTTTCAAAGCATGCATGGAAGGCATTGAGTTCATCTGGTAGTGAAGCATCACTGCCATTCATACTATTGGGCTTCGCTTTGTAGGGAGTAATGTCTTGCAGACCCTGCCAGAGCTACCGTACATCCGATGTCACCTCCAACCGCATTTGAAATTGTCTCTTCGCCCTTGAAATGGCCCTCTGCAAATCATACCTGGTTTTCTGGTACAGGCCTGGGTCGCCAGACTTGAATGCCACAGATCTAGCCTTCAGCAGACAATATACCTCCTGGTTCATCCACGGCTTTTGGTTTGGGAATGTACAGTAAGTCTTTGTGGGCACACACTCATTCACACATGTTTTATTGAAGTCATTAACAACTGCAGCTTACTCATCTAGGTTCCAAGTTGAATCCTCAAATACAGTCCAGTCCATCAGTTCAAAGCAGTCCTGTAGGCACTCCTGTGCTTCCCTTGTCCAATATTTCTTGGTCCGCACTGCTGGTGCTGCAGTCTACATTCTCTGCCTATACTGAGGGAGTAGAAGTACAGCCAGGTGATCAGACTTCCCGGAGTGAGGGCGTGGAATAGCATGGTAGACATTCGTGATGGTGGTGTAACAATGGTCTAGTGTGTTGTTTCTTCTAGTGTTGCAAGTGATCTGTGATGGTAATTGTTTAGTGATTTTTTTTGCAGACTGGCCTGGTTAAAATCTCCCATAACAATGGAGAAGGTTCTAGGATGCGCTGCTCCATGCATGTTGATCCCATTGCTCAGATCATCTAAAGACTGCTTGACATTGGCCTGAGGTGGAATGTATACTGCTACCAGAATGATCCCAGAAATCTCAAGTGCTTTGTAAAAATTGAGGCACTTAACTGCTAGATGTTCCAGGTCTGGTGAGTAGAATTGGGACAGCACTGATATATTTGTGTACTAAGAAGAGTTGATCATGAGGCATACTCCTCCACCTCTGCTTTGAGAGGCTCTATAGATCTATGCCGACTGTGTATAGTAAGCTTGTCAATCTGAATCGTTGCATCCGGTACGGAAGGGGTTAGCCAGGATTCCATGAAACAAAGGACACACGCGGCCCTAATGTCCCTCTGATTCAGCATTTTAGCTCTGAGATCATTGATTTTATTCACCAGAGATTGCACATTTACCAGCAAGATAGTCAGTATTGGGAGTTCAAAACCACATTTCCCTAAACGCACTTGTAACCCCGATCTACAGCCATGCTTCCTCCATGGAATCCCACGTGGGTGCTTCCATCCACAATCAGTCCGTCAGTTTTAAGCAGCGATAGTTCATTTAAATGCATTAAGACATCTTTGTTTACTCTACTGCCCTTGGAAGCAGTTGTGCTTTTTAGCTGTATCAAGCTGAAACGAGAATATTTAAATAATTGCATCAATTTAGAATACTGCTGCTACTCGAGTCACCCCTAGGCGCCCTAGAAGCAAATTGCCTTCCTTCCCACTGATAAAACTTTTGCAAGTTAACTTCATGAAATCCTGCACCAAAGCATCTCCAAAGCATCGTTGCACCTCTGATTTCTGAATTTTCTCCTCATTCAGAAAATAGTCCACACCTTTAATTCTTCTATCAAAGCGCATGATCATGCAATTCCCTACACTATAATTCATCTGCTACTCCCTTGTCCATTTTTCTAATCTCTCTCAGCAGACTCACTGCTTCCTCAACACTACCTGCTCTTTCACCTATCTATGTATCATCCACAAACTTGGCCACAAAGTCATCAATTCGGTCATCCAACTCATTGACATATAACATGAAAAGAAGTAGTCTCAACACTGACCCCAGCAGAACATGACTAATCATTATAAGCCAACCAGATACTTGCTAGTATCTTCCCTGTAATACATTGAGCTCTTATCTTGTTTGGCAGCCTCATATGTGGGACCTTGTCAAAGACTTCCTGAAAATCCAGGTAAACAACATTCACTGTCACTCCCTTGTCTATACTGCCTGTTATTTCAAACAAATTCTTTTCATTCAAAGAATTCCAGCAAATTAGCCGGGAAAGATTTCTCCTTACCTAAACCACCCTGACTTTGGCCTATTTTATGATGTGCTTCCAAGTACCCTGAAACCTCATTCTTAATAATGGACTCCAATATCTTCCAAACCACTAAAGTCAGGCTAACGGTCATATTATTTCCTTTATTTTGCCTCTCTCCATAAGGGGAGTGACATCTGCAATTCTCCAGTCCTCCGGAACCATTCCAGAATCTAGTGATTCTTTAAAGAACACTACTACTATCTCCACAATCTCTTAAGCCACATCCTTCAGAATACTGGGGTGTAGTCCATTTTGCTCAGGTGACTTATCTGCCATCAGACTTTTCAACATCCCAAGCACCTTCTCATTAAATGCACTCTGACATGGCTCAGTAAGCCATTCACCTATGTTGCAACATCACAGGAAGGAAACATAGCAGACCACACCATTTCCACCTAGGTACTGGATTTGGACACATCTGTGTCACCTCCAGTATGGTCCATTCTGCAAAGCTCACAACAAATGCCTAAGTCAGGAATGCAAAATTGTTGTTGTTTCTCTTCACACTTCTAATTGTTTTTCCTCAAGCCACTCCTCCAGCTTGTGGCCGCATCGATGTACTGTGGCAAAGCCATCTTGGATCTTGGGGAGAGGGCATGCTTGGACCAGGTGAGGGACATTCTGGGTTGGGGCACTGGGGCAAGCTGAGGTTTGGCAGGCATCCCATTGATGTAATGATAGCGCTCTTTTGTCATGTCTTCGTCATGTTGACTTCTGAGTCTATTTACGGCTGTCTAGTTTTTTTCTGGTAGCAGTAGTAAAGCCCAGGAGGAGTTTAGATTTCCGTTGAGGGGGCGTGTTGGTGTGCCAGTATTGACGCCATTCAGTATGTTTGTCATAGGAATCGAGGTTTTTCAAGTTATAGAAAGGTTTGTGGGATTTGAATGGAAAGTTGCACAAGCATTTTCAATGAGTTTACGAACTTGGAATGTTGTTGGGCATATTTTGGATAAGCTTGTAGAATTTTGCTGAAGCTGCTCTTCTGTGGATGACTGGGGGTGCTATTGTAGGGAGCCACTGGACAGGTGTGGATTTTAGGGCTCCTGAGGTTATTCTCATAGAAGTATGGAGCTGTTTACTGATGATGCTTGCGCGAGCACTTCCCTTCCAGGTGGGTGCGCAATATACAGCAACTGAGAAACGTAGGGCTAGGCTAGATGTTCATAGGACTGACTGGCTAGCACTCCATTTAGTTCCTGCTTTCTTCTTGATCATGGCCATTCTGGATTTTAGTTTCTTTGCAACATTTTGAAGGTGGATCTGGTATGAAAGAGTTCAATCTAGTGTGACACCTACGTCTTTGGGTGTGGATCGTTGGGTAGCTGTCACTTAATTTGATATTAAGTTAAGTTTGGAATGCAAAGTATTACACAGAAAATGCTGGAAGAACTCGGCAGGTCAGGCAGCATCTATGGAACAGAGTAAACTGTCGACGTTTTGGGTCGAGACCCTTCATCAGGACTGGAAAAAAATAGATTAAGAAATCAGAGTAATAAGGTGAGGGGAGGAGAGGAGGAGGTACAAAGTCATAGGTGATAGGTGAAACTGGGAGGTGGGAGTGGTGAAGAGGTGATCTGGGAAGTCGATTGGTGAAAGAGATAAAGGGTTGGAGAAGGAGGAATCTGATAGGAGAGGACAGAAAGCCATGGGAGAAAGGGAAGGGGGAGGAGTAGCTGAGGGAGGTGATGAGCAGGTAAGGTGATAAGATGAGAGAGGAAAATGGGAAAGGAGAATGGTGAAGGAATGGGGAGGAGTCTACGTCAGGTCTCACCGATATACAGGAGGCCACACCGGGAGCTCCAGATACAGTAGATGACCCCAACAGACTCACAAGTGAGGTGTCTTCTATTCTGAAAGATGTGCTCAAAGCCTCCTTGAAGAAATCAATGTGCAATAGAGAAAAGCTAAACTAATATGTAAGCAATACTGCCACATTCAGTTATGAGTGGCTGTGAATAATTAAAACGCTATATGAAGGTAGCATTCCATTTTCAATGGTTCTGAGACCTGGACTATGCATGGCTGGCCCTGGAGAGACCCTAAAATCATCCAAATTCATTGGAAGGGTAATTAAGCCATTGTCATTAACCTCTACCAGCACTGAGACCCTAATTACACTCAATTAGCTAAACTGGACAGGCCACCTACTTTTAATTGCCTAACAACTGCCTCCCAAACTGACACTCTGAAGTCTGATATCGGAAATGATTTCAGAGGAAGAGTCAAAGATGTGCTCAAAGCCTCCTTGAAGAAATGCAACACTGCCTCCTATAGGTCTCTAGCCCATGACTAGGGCCATTAGCATTTGGAAAGACCACCTCAAATCCATGCATGAGGAGCTTAAAGAAGCCCTGTACAAGTTGAAAAAGGAGAGGACCACCTCAGAAACCTCCCAGCTCCACTCTTCCAAATCAATTACAGATTCAACAATTTCAGGTCATTCACATTTTCTGCTTGTACCAGAATTAATCAGATCTGCTGTAAGATTATCCTTCTGTAATATTGACTTGGTTTTTCTTCAGATGGATGCTGTCTGGTTCTGAACAACATATGGGAAGAATATATTGGTCTTGGAGGAACTGTGGTGGAAATGTAGGATTGCCAAATAGATTTGACATTTGAAAGGTAACTGACAAGGTGCTATAAATTAATGTTGAGCGACATGGCTATCCATTTTATGGATTGAGAAATTGCTAGATACATAATATTGGCTTCCTCTGTGTAAACACAGATAGTGATATGAGAAGCAGATTGCACATGTACATTGGGATGATTCATTTATGTTTTGTTTTTGAAGGAGCTCATTCCACCATCTGCAACAATCACAAGTTCCATTCCAAATTGCATAGCTCACTGAACTGGAAATATATCACTGGTCCTTTATCAGTGCAAAGTCTAAATGGTGGAACTTAGTGCCCAGCAATATTGTGAGGTATCCTTTCTGAAGATCTGCACAGACAGAAAGTAAAAGCTCACTAGTACTTTCTCAAAAGCAATTAAAAATGGACAATGAATGTTGGTTTGCCAGCAGTGCCCAGATACTAGTTGCTGATATCTTTTGAGCACGATTCCAGAAAAGTCTGCTGATTTAAGGCAGTTTGGCAGCACATATTTGATGTTTGGTTGTATTGATACAGTAGCCTTGCATTGCTCACAGCCTTACAGTAGCTGTGAAGAACACAAAGGACAGTGCATTGGCACATTTACCGGAGCTGCTGCCTCATTGCTCCAGCAAACCAGATTAATTTCTGACCTAAATAAAAACACAAAATGCTGGCAGAACTCAGCAGGCCAGACAGCATCTATGGGAGGAGGTAGCGACGACATTTCAGGCCGAAACCCTTCATCAGGAGTGAAGTAACATGGGATGATCAAGGGGGGATAAGAAGTGGGGGGAAGGATAAAGTAGAGAGCTGGGAAGTGATAGGCTGGAGGGAAATGGGCTAGGGGGAAAGTGGAGAATTATGGGAAATAAAAGAGAAAGAAAGGTAGGGCTGGGGGGAGATTATAGTCAGGGGGAAAAAGAGAGAGAAAGAGAACCAGACTAAAATAATAGATAGGGATGGGGGGTAAGGGGGGGCAGGGGTATCAACGGAGGTCTGTGAGTTGGATGTTCATGCCAGCAGGTAGGAGGCTACCTGCTACTGGGAGATAAGGTATTGCTCCATCGACCTGCGTGTGGCCTCATCTTGATGGTAGAGGAGGCCATGGACAGACATGTTGGAGTGGGAGTGGTCTGTGGAATTGAAGTGTGTGGCCACAGGGAGATCCCGCCACTGCTGGAGGACTGAGCGCCTGTGTTCGGTGAAACGGTCTCCCAGTCTGCGGCGGGTCTCCCCAATGTATAAATGGCCACATCGGGAGCACTGGATACAGTATATCACCCCAGTTAACTTGCAGGTGAAGTGGTGCCTCACCTGAAAGTACTGTCTGGGGCCTGGGATGGTGGTGAGGGAAGAAGTGTGGGGGCAGGTGTAGCACTTCTTCCGTTTGCAGGGATGAGTGCCCGGAGGGAGGTCGGTGGGGAGGGATGGGGGGATGAATGGAGAAGGGAGTTGCGTAGGGAGCGATCCCTGCAGAAAGCCGAGAGTGGGGGGGGGGGGGAGGGGAAGATAGGAAATTTCCGACCTTCTGTGTGGAATGGACGTGTTCTCCTTCTGACTACTTGGTTTCCACCAGCTGCTCCAGTTTCCTCTTCATCCTGAATGATTGCCAGCCGCTAGGTTAATGGGCCACTCTAAATTGTCCTCAATGTGTAAGCTGGGGATGTGAGGACAATAAAATGACATTATAATACAGGTTTAATGTAAATGGAAGCTTGATGGTCCATTTAAACTTGGAGGGTTAGAGGGCCAGATTTCTGTGGCACAAAAAATATACTTGATATTTGTTAAAAACTGCTAAAGGGAGCTGGTTGCTCTGGTAGTGGTAAAGAGTTATTCCTGTTGACAGACAATTATTTTATGTGAGTGATTGCATGAGAACAGTGAACACTATTCTACTTATTATAAGACCAAAACTTGTGTCAACACCCAAAGAGTTTAGGTATTGATTTGCAGTATTGTCCCTGCATTTCGTCCAGTGTGTTTTGCGTTTGTTGCTCATGATGTGGTCATTTTATATTGGAGAAATCAAACACAGATCCTGTGATTGTCTTTGTGGAGCTGCTCTGTGCAGACCACATGATGACATTCACTTTCAAATTTCCTATCAATTTACTTCTCTGTTTTACCCCTACTCTATAAATCTGCATCTCTGGGCATTTCCAACAACCTCCATCATATTTGTGCCGCACGTGATGCCAATTCAGACTAATCCTTTCTGACTTCGCATGATCAATATCACCCCATTCCCTGCATATTCATGAACTTGTCTCAAAACTTCTTGAGCGCCACTATTGTGTAATTTATCAAAAATGGCCACATAATTTGTTTTGATTAATTTTGATTTCTGGCCTAAAATATCTCCTCCACTAGCATTTATTTCTATCATTCTTTGATGTTGTGACAAAACTAAAGGACAAGATTTTAGATGAGAGAGGGAAGATTTTAAAGGGATCTAAGGGGAAAATCTTCCTGTAGAGAGTTGTGCACACATGGAAAGAGCTGCCAGGGTTGAGCAGGTATGTAGTCTGTGGATTGAACTCATTTTTAGAGAACTCTGCAGTTCATGTTATATGTGTTTCTGGTTACTCCATTTCTTATTGCTATTTTGCGCCATTTTGACTGGCTCTGTAGTCTATAGTCAACAAATGACACTGTGCTAAATTGAACTTGACTGAACTGAACTATACTTTCCTAGACTACTTCAAGGACTCTGCGGTTTGATGTTTACTATTCTGTGTGTTATTCACTCGCTTTCAGTCAATTGAATGATTTTGTTCATTTTTTTTGCACCTTGAGTTCCATGGTGCTTCTTTGTTTTGTGGCTATCTGCAGGAACATGAATCTCAGGATTGTACACTACATACATACTTTGATAAAAAAATGTACTTGAGTCTTTGAATATTTAAAAGGCATCAGGAAGGAACATGGATAAGTAAGGCGTAGAGGGATACAGGCCAAATACAGGTAAATGGGACTCGCTTCGATGAGCATCTTGTTCAACATGGATGGTTGGGGCTGAAGGGCCTGTTTCTGTGCCGTATTACCTCATGTTGCTACGAATTTATGAGCTTCACCAGAGCTCTGACCTGCATTTCACAGTCTTAATACAATACTTTCTTTGCTTGGTTTCCTTCTAGCTGCCTTCATTCATCTATTAAACCAGACAATTCAATAAATTTTGAATTGCCTTTACAATTCTACCTTCACCTTATCAAAGATATTTCCTTTGTATTAGATTCGATTAGCTTTATTTATTAGTCACATGTACATTAAAACAAACAGTAAAATGCATCTTTTGTATTAACAACCAGCACATTCTGAGCACCTGTTGGGAGCAGCCAACATACAGCAAAACAACACAAAGCCAACATACCACAATCAACAACAGCAAAACAAACTCCTCGTTCACACACACTAACAAACAGGCCTCCAGGCTTGGGCAGGCCACCTCTGGGCCTCTGATCTCAAGTCCACAGCTTCGGACATGTCTCATTTCCTCCTCCACCTTCTCTGCAGCGTAAAACGAACTTGTGTTCTAATTTTCCCAGTTCTGATGAAGGCTCTTCAACCCACATCCTTCATTCCATTTCTCTCTCTACAGATGGTGCTAGGCCTGCTGAATATCCCTCTAATTTCAGTTATTTTTTAAATTTTAGTTTTACTTTGAGTCCTCACAATCAAAAAATCTTTAAAACATACTAGGATTAAAAGTAATCCTTAACCTGCGTAATTTACTAAAGCAAAATGGTGACACGTGTTTTTGCAAAGTTAGCTGCTTTGCCTGAGGACAAGTAAAACAGGTTGAAGTTAGTCATTTGGAATAGTTCCTGGATCTTGCTTTCTGCCATGCAAATCTACAACAAAGAAATGGCTCACTCACTGTAATCATGACGTTCATGTAGTTCCTTCACCTCACACTGCTTTTCCCCATCATGTATTTATCTACCTTCTGTTAAAATAACACTTACATAGCTTCAATCGGTGAATATGGTAGAACATTTTCTGTAACAACGGAACATTCCGTTTCCGTTTGGGATTACTCGATCAGAGTTGATGAAAGACTATTGACCTAAAACAGTGACTCTGTTTCAGTCTCCATATATGCTGTTTGACTTGAAGAGCTATTCCATCATGAGCATCTTCCCAGGTCATGGAGGTGAGCAGTGATGCTGCCCAAACCACTTTCCTTTGCCATGGCTGGCATTTAAGTAAAAGCTACTGGTACCGGGCAAAGTAATGTAGATCCGGTTGTGCTGGTGAGTTGCATTTCATCTAGAGCAGATTATAAACAAGAAATACGGAAATATGGCCACTTCAAATTCTCTAAATAAAATTAAACTGAGCTTATTAAAATTAACACTTCGGACGTTGGAGTTTTTTTTTGAATAAATAAACTACTCAGGACGTAGTGATAATTTAAAAGTTCAAAGTTTGGATGTTAACCAAGAGCAGGCACGAGCCACTGATAGTGATTTGATTAGCTAGTAAAATCATAGTGAAAGCTTTGGTATATGTGACCTTCAGCTTCTCCTTGAAGCTGATTTTTGTTATGGCTTTCCATTGAGGTAACTGGAAGTTGATGCAGAATAAGCACCTACCTAACAGTTATTTTCTGAACTGTACCCTTTCCTGAAGTCTGATTGATACAACTCTAATCACTGAGTTGAAAGTGAAAGGCTTTCGATTGTTTAAAGGGCATTATTAGAGTAAGGATGAAAGTGAAAGAAAACTATATTAAGAGTATACAAGAATAAACAGTAAGCATTGGAAGCACTCAGTATATGAAGTTTATGGAAATTGGATAAAAATTAGTTCTCATTAATAATCTTTTATTAGAACTGGGAGATTTTTCAATGACCATGAAAAAAGTACTCACGATAATGCTGCCTAAAATTGACACTAAACACATAAATTAAGCACCACTTGGAAATAGCAAGGGTAGCTTTTAAAACAAAGACTTAGTGATTATCCAATGGGACCTAGACATTTTGAAATCAGATGCACAAGAGATGGAAATTAAGTCATCTATCAGGTAACAGGAAGAATGCACTTTGTTCTTGTCACAGTCCAGGGGTCATAGCATTGGATTTTTGTATGTATGCCTGTAATGACAACAGGCCCAACTTCACAAAACAACAGTCACTTTGAATACATGATAGTTTGTTTCCATCTGTGACATGACTGATTAACATGCGTCATGCCAAAATTATGCTGATGTAATTATTTTCCATGGAACTGATGGAAAAGTGAATCAGTGATAGTTGGTGTTTTTGGTTGGCGAGCCTTCCCTCATATGGACAGTCTGGATGCTGATTTGTTCTATGTCTGAGGACAGACTCAGGCTGGGAGACATAGAAAATGAGTGAAATTACTTCAGCAGTCAACTTGGTGATTGGAATATTAAGTACACTGAAGTCATGGCCTGCAAAAATCTATTCATATGTAACGAAGATTTGCCAGCGCACTACTGAATTTATAGATATCAACTGAAGTTTGAGGTATGGACATCCAATCAGTTTAATTATTGTGAACTGATCTGAACATCAAATTGAACTGGATTAAAATTGATTGGGAAATTACATTTAATACATTCAGGGATTCAATGAAAGTGAAAATTAAACAATGTGTTACATTCAAATGATCTGGTTGAATATAATAACACACAGTGACTTTTTCTTCGGAACATTTTCGTACTCTGTTGAAAATTTTATAGAAAATCGTATGTTCTCTATTAGATTTTCTGCTAACTGTTCAGAAATTCATTCATTTTGCGTTTGTTGTATATCCTATTTCGTAGTAGTAGTTGTGTGGGATTTTGCATCTGAAATGAAGCGAATTTCAGTGTGTTGTGTCACTCTATAATACGACTTTTCAGCACTACCAACTGGGAATGAATTTCTTGTCACCAGTAAATGATACCACGCCACCGGTACCTTCAGGTTCTCTAACTATTGGTTTAATAAATCAGTGGGATGGCCGACTATTTTCTATGCTCTATTATGTTGAACTCATATAAAACTCTAAACACAAAGTACACTGCAGATGCTGTGGTCAAAGCAACACGTACAACATGCTGGAGGAACTCAGCAGGTCGGGCAGCATCCTTGGAAATGAGCAGTCAACATTTCGGGCCGAGACCCTTTGTCAGGACTGACAACGGGTCTTGGCCTGAAACGTTGACTGCTCGTTTCCACGGATGCTGCCCAACCTCTGAGTTCCTCCAGCTTGTTGTACGTGTTCCTTCATCTAAAACTCTGCTGGCAGAATCTCACCAGTTCCTATTCCGTCTCCACCATCGTGCTCACTGACCTTCACTAATTCTTGGACTGAACATAACTTAGTTTTTAGGATTCTGATTCTCTCCTTCACATCCCTCCATGACACCACCTCTCCCCATCTCTATTATCTTCTGCAGCACTACAACTGTTTGAGCTATTGGCAGTCCACTAATTCCATTATAATTTTTTACTGTCTTATTGTGTATTCCCAACTTTAACCATTTCAACACTGTTGTCCATGCTTTTGGCTTCCTGAACATTGAAGGTACTTACCTAAACTTAGCAACCCTGTTAGGATTCTTTTTGTCTGTTCTATATGACTTGGTATCAAATATCATTTGATAATATTTTTCTGAAGTTTCTTTGAGACCTTTATTTTGTTAAGAAATTATATAATTTCAAGTTAGTGTGTAAAAGAGAAAGTTAGATGTCTATACTTTGACTGAACTTTCTGAACTTCATGTTGCTCTAGGATAATTTACTTGACTGATGAAGTTTGATCATGGAACTGAATACATTTATATTTCCTTGTGCATGTCAATTACTTACTGGATTGGCTCATTTAGCAGAGAATCCATTAGATTTTTCTCATTCTGAATAGGAGAAAACTAATGCTGAAATTTTAAATTAAGGATGGAAATTGATTTCTTTTCTCTGATGTCCATATTACTTCAAATCCAAAAAAAATTACACTCAGAATAAAATCAGATTTCATAATGTTTTTTGCTAAGCTGATTCTGAAATAATTAGTTAATTCTGTCTGAGGTCAACTAGTTTGAACACCAAGTGAAATCCCTTAATTATTCATATGCTCCACAGTATTTATCTACTTTTGATCCTATTTCTTTTATTCTTTCTAGAAATTACATTTTCTCTTCCCATACCCAATATGGACAGATATTTATATTCTATGTGCAATTAGTACAAACACATTTGATTAACATCCAAAAACTGATTGCTACTTCAGTGATTTGAAAAATGTTAAACATTATGGGATATGAATACTCTACTCAGTTCTGGACTTATCTGACCAGCAATACAAGCAACACGGATTGTAAACCATCAATTATCCTTTGTTGAAGCACAAAATGCCCGGGCAGTTTCTGAAAATTTGGGAAGATCTTGCATCAATATACATTTATTACATCCATAAAGAGATATCAACTGAAGAAAAAGATACAGGTGACCAAGTTCAATATTAAATGTTAAATATTAAATTAAATTAAATATTAAATTCAATATTGAATGACAACCCTCTGAGCCATTGCTTAATATTTTTCCATGTGTGGCATCATTTGGAATCATCTAGAGTTGCTTTGTGATCGTAAGTGTACTGCAATTTTTGGAAATTATACAAGGATATAAGAGTAATTTTTTTGGCTTCACTTATATTTTCAGTTTTCCTTCTTGCCCTTTGGTTCTCACAATACTTGATTGTCTACGCCTATCCAGATATCAGCATTTATTGATCTATCATCTGACACAAAATGAGGATTCCTTGAAATCTGTGATCTCTGCTGCTGAGAGGAAGAAAATGAAAGACACAGGAATACCATCAAGTGGAAGTTTCTCTCCATGTCATATATCATTCTGACTTGGAAAATCATAACCATTCCTTCAGTATGATTCAGCCATAATCTTGGAACTCTCTTCCTGACAGGATTATTCAGATATCCTCATCAGAAGGACTGTATAAGTTACAGTGATGGCCTCATCCTACAACTGAGGAAAGAAATGGAAATGAGTTACGAAAACAAAATGAGAAATAGGAGTTGGAGTAGTCCATCTTGCCCATTGAACTTGCGCCATGATTCATCAAGCTCATTGCAGATCTCTTAACTCAGCTATTTTCCTGAATCACCTTCATTTCCTTTTATTCCCATAACATTAAGAAATTTATTGATTTCCACTTTGAATGAACTCAATAGCTGAGCATTCACACTCTTCCAGGTTGAACAATTCCAATAGTTCTCTGTCCTCTGAATGAAGAAATTTCACTCCTAAACAGCCTTTTTTTGTTTGCTGAAACCCTATTCCTGTTCCTGGATGCCTCAGCCGGCTTAATGTCCTTCCGGCATCTAGTCTGTCAAACCTTAGAAAAATTTAAAAAGTTTAATGAGAATTTTCTTGTTTCTCTGAATGCTAAAAAAGCACAATCTTAGTCTTTCTTCATTTAGCAAAACCCAGCTTTCCACAAAACGACTTAATTAACGCTTGCTGTACTGCCACAAAATAAGAACATCCTTACTCAGAGAATCAGAATCAGGTTTATTATCACCGGCACGTGACGTGAAATTTGTTAACTTAGTAGCAACAGTTCAATGTAATATATAATCTAGCAGAGAGAGAGAGAAAAGTAATAATAAAAATAAAACAATAATAAATAAGCAGATCAATTACGTATATTGAATAGATTTAAAAATATGTGCAAAAACAGAAATACTATAATTAAAAAAAGTGAGGTAGTGTCCAAAGCTTCAATGTCCATTTAGGAATCAGATGGTAGAGGGGAAGAAGCTGTTCCTGAATCGCTGAGTGTGTGCCTTCAGGCTTCTGTATCCACTACCTGATGGTAACAGTGAGAAAAGGGCATGCCCTGGGCGCTGGAGGTCCTTAATAATGGACGCTGCCTTTTTGAGACACGCTCCCTAAAGGTGTCCGTTAACATTACATAATCTTAAAGTTAAAGAAAACAACTCAGTTTCCCTACTTAATGCAGCAAAATAGATTATCTTGTCTGTTTTCTATACTATTGTCTATCTCACAGTTTGTCTTCCTACCCTTGAAGCCTCTTTCCAATCTCCTCCCTATTTACAGTTTTCAAACTCAGAAGAATGAAGTTTAGTTTCCTAAGCCAAATTGTTGATACAGGTTGAGAATATCAGTCCATATAAATAATTCATTTATTCTCATTCTTTGTTTTTTTTTGTCCAGTAACTAATTCCCAATATTTGTTAGTTTATTAGATCCAGTTCCATATGTTCTAATTTTGATGACCCTCCTGTGTGGGAACTTATTGAAAGTCAGTCAAAAATCTAAATCTATCATGTTCACCGGTTTGGCCTTAAATGTTACATATTCAAAGAACTCCCACTAATTGGTCAAATACATTTTTATTTCAGAAATCGACATTGACACTGCTGAATTTAAAAATTCTTTTCAAGATGTTCTGTTATTATCATATTACGCATTAGGCTATTGTTACTTCTGTTACTCTGTTTTCATTAAAAGGGCAATGACATAGAACTGGAGGTGTATATGAGAATGCACTCAGTATACAGAATAAGATAGATGATCTTGTTAGATAGTTAGGTAGATGATAGTTAGAGATTGGCAACTATGATGTTGTTGGCATCACAGAGTTGTAATTGAAAGCAGATCATAGTTGGGAGCTTAACATCCAAGGATACACCTTGTATCGAAAGGTGAGGTAGTAGGCAGAGGGGATGGGTGGATTTATTGGTAAAAAATGAAATCAAATCCTTAGAAAGAGGTGACATAGGATCGGAGCATGTAGAATCCCTGTGAGTGGAGTTAAGAAACTGCAAGGGTTATGGGGAGAAGGGAGGAGAATTTAGTAAAGAAAGATAATATATCTGCCATGATGGAATGGTAGAGCAGACTAGATGGGCTGTGGCCTTATTCTGCTCTTATGTCTTATTATATTATTATATTTTTATTAAATCTTATTATAGATTACAGCATTTTTCCTGCTACTGATGTTCGGATCACAGGTCTGTAGTTTTTTTTTTTGTTTTCCCCTCTTAGATATTGTGGTCACATTTGTTACCTTCCAATCCTCTAATACAATTCCATGAGTTGTAGAGTTTTGGAAGGTGATAATCAGGCCATCCACTATCTCACAGCACCCTCATGCAAAACTCTGGGTACTATTTTATGAAAATGCCCATTTCACTCCATTCCTCCATTCTTTTGTTATTGGAGCAGACACTTAATCTGCCAGACTGTGGTAAGGTTTTTGATCACACTTTAATTCATTGGTTGAGATTTTGCCTAAACAATATAGTATGGAGATTCATTGTGGTACTTTTTCAGATGTACGATAGGATCTTTTAAGAGACTCCTGGATAGGTACATGGAGTTTAGAAAAATAGAGGGCTATGGGTAACCCTAGGTAATTTCTGAAGTAAGTACGTGTTCAGCACACCATTGTGGGCCGAAGAGCCTGTATTGTGCTGTAGGTTTTCTATGTTTCTATGTAATATAGTCCTTCAGGGATGTCCATGTCTGGCCCAGATGTATTGCCCACAGTGTGCAATGTGTGAAGTGTAGACTCTCACACCTACACGGACAGCTCATACCCTCATCGGTGAAAAGCATCAGGTTTCTGCCCTTTTAGGAGAGTTGAATTTTAAGGGTGGGAGTGGTGAAGATAATCAAGTATCATAGTAACGTACTGTCAAGCCATAGAAACAATCCCTCAGTCCATCAAAGCAGCACTGACCATCAACCACTCATCTACATTAATCCTACATTACATCCATTTCATTCTCCCTACATTCCCATTAGCTAGCCCCGGATTTTACCAAAATCTGATTTTACACAACACTATTTATTTCCTGAATGTATTTTCATATTATATAGTACCTTAACGTGAGGTTCAAGCTGCAAGATACTTTAATTAAAAGGCCAATTTCTTTTAAATTAAATTAATTGCTTTTACTTCACTGTGAATTTTCTCACTCAGTTTGGTTGACGTGCAAAAATATATTGTTCGGCTCTTTTAACACACGTTCTCTGTTTCTTATTATTCTAACAGGATTATAATCTTGAAAATGCTTGTTCAATGTCTCCAAAGATACAGGAGTTACAGAGGTACTGTACAGCATAACATTTAAAAAGGCAAATTTCTGCATTTTTTTTTCCTTGTTCAGAGGAAAAGGAATAATTGAAGATTTATTTATGTCCTTTCAAATGAGGGCACATCTGTCTGCTAGGTAATCAGTTGATCAGCGTGTGGAAATATTCTCATATCAATATTTTGCTTTAGAAATATGTTGTATCGTGAAGCTTAACTAAATACATTTGAACTCAGTGATTAAATAAGAACATGATCTATTTTAATACTCTGTGGAAAATTCAGCATTTAATATTTTTTCTTTATTTTAATTATTTCCATTCTCCCTATTAGGATACATGGTATAAAACTATGAAAATGTATGCCCCGAATTGCCCATTATTCCTGTGGTTGCTGCATGGTGAAAGGGTTCTGTAATCAGTACCAAAGGCCCTGAAATCACGTACTTAAGGTTGGCTTTTTCTGCACACTTATTCTGCTCACCAACTGCTCTGAACAAAAGCCACACTGTACCTGCTCAAGGCACCTCAGAAACAATGAAGAGCTCCTTGTTAAGATTAGACATAATTTTGAATGCAACTGGGATAAGAATCCCTCCCACCATCCAGCTTCTTAAAATCTACTGTAATTCCATTATACTGAGCAGTTGAAAAATTACTGACAAGGGCCAGACTGCTTGGTAAGCAACAAATGACAGCTACAGAAACATGATCTCCATTTCTTCTACATCAGTGCTGTAAAAAAACAAATGTTCGAGGGACGCTGCAATGGGTAACAAGCTCAATGCTGAAGAAATTAACTCATTCAATGCTCAATTATAAAAAGTACTATTCAATGGCAAAGTTTTACCACAGATCAGAGCAGGGGCCTCTGTTATTTCTATACAAATGTCTCAATATAGAGGCAAAGTTCGAAGTACTGGATGCCATCAAAGAATGAAATATGTTTAAGGAAATATTAGATTCATCTAGAATACATTAATCAACCAAGAAATAGACTGTGCCAAATTTCATTTGTAGGTAGAAGCAAAGAACAAGAAATTTTAAAAAAGCATTACTTTAGGATCCTGGAAATTAAGGTTTTAGCACAGGACATATCAGAGCGTTGGCATTCAAAATGATCAGATACCCTGAAGCATTTTGAGGACAGGTGGAACAAATCTGTTTATGTTTGGGAATATGGAATATGATGATATCCCTTATAATGGGAAATGTTTTTAATATTTATTTTTCAGTTGTGTTAAACCCAGTGTTTATTGATCATCTCTAATGTTCTTGAGAAGATATCTAAACTTGATTGAACTCCCACCATGTTGTTTGACAGGGAGTTCCAGGATTTACATGTAGTGATAGTGATGCTGCTTACAGCATTAAGATCGCACTCTGGAGACCTGGATATCATTTAGTCAACATACCATTTATCTTCCTAATCATTTGCTGCACCTGCATGTACATTTTCTGTGACCTGTGAACAAGCACATTTGGGTCCCTTTGAGCACCAACACTCATCATTTAAAAATACTCTGCTTTTCTGCTTCGTGCACCAAAGTGGATGATCTCATATTTTTCTGTATTATAGTCCATCAACCTTATTCTCATCTGCTCTCACAGCTTGTCTATGTCCTCTTGAAGCCTCTTTATAACATCCTCCCCATTCACATCCCACCTAGTATAATCAGCAAACTCGGCCAGATCATTGAGATGGAATGTGAAAACCTGATGACCAATTTTTACAGATGCATCCTATGCAGATACGTCACAGCTTGGCATGGCAACTGTTCTGTCCAAGACTGCAAGAAACTGTAGTGATTGTAGAAATTGTAGCACCAGAAAAACAGCCAGAATAATCAAGGACCCCTCTCCATTAGCCATTCTCTCTCCCCCCCCCCCCCCCTTTCCAATTGCGCAGAATATACAAGCGTTTGAGGAATCTATGCCATCAGGTTCAAGAACAGGTTCTATCCCATTGTGATCAGATTCTTGAATGGATCTCATACACGATAAAGATGAACTTTTAGTATTTCTTTCCCCTTCGTTATGGTTCTTGTGCTTTATTTGTCTACCTGCACATGTTTTCTGTAACTTTAAATCTATATTCTGCATTCTGTTTTTTTCCCATTTGTACTACCTTGATGTATTTATGTATGGAATGATATATCTAGATGGCATGCAAATGTAAGCCCTTTACTGTATCTCTCATAGTATGACAATAATAAACCATTTCATAATAATCAATTAGCGGGGACCAGTATCTGTGGGAACAGTTAAATAATCAGAGAATAATCAGGATAGTTCCACTCTTTCCTTTCTGTTCACATCTATGTTCTTTTTGTGTCAGTACATGACACAAATTATGTGCACACTGACCTAGTAGACCTTCTTCCTTCGTGGGATCTTATGGGAATGGAGAATTTAGGTGAAGGGCAACTTCTGAACTGAACAGACGTCCTGCAAAGTGGATACCAGTTTGTATTTTCTTTTCCCCGTATGGAGGAGACCATAGCATCAACATCAGGTGTAGAATACACTATAAAAAAGGACAGATAAATTACTGCTTCACCTCAAAGGAATGTTTGGACCCCTGGATAAATGGATCTCTTATTCCAGATTTCATTTTTCTTCCTTTATCTGAATCTGCTTCAAATACATTTCCTGCCCTTTGCCAGCCTGTACCTCTACCACTGTGTCTCCAACCTATTCGAATTTCCGTTTACCTGTCTCTCCTCCTCTTTCTGCTCTTCAAAAACTTATTTCACTTCTAAATTTTCACCCAAAACTCTAATTCTATTTATCTCTCCACACATGCTGCCTGAACAGATGAGTATCTTCAGCACTTTCTGTCTGTATATAGCAAAATAATATTTTTTATTATATTGATATGAGCAGGAATTGTTTGTGTGGATATCTGTTGATAAGATCAGTTAGAAATTATTCAAGCGGTTAGTAATGGTTATTGAATTCAAAACTGAAAGATAATTGTTTATCAGTAAAGAAAATGTACAATTGGAACTAGAGAAGTCTTACATATTGTATATGTAAAGGACTCGATAGTTAAGTGGGTGTGTAATTATGTGAAAATATACACTCAGTGGCCACTTTATTAAGTACCTCCTGTATCTAATAGAGTGGCCATTAAGTGTATTTCTGCTGCTGTAGCCCAACCACTTCAAGGTTCAACATGATGTGCATTCAGAGATGCTCTTCTGCACACCACTGTTGTGACATGTAGTTATTTGAGTTACTGTCACTTTCCTGAAACAGTTTGAAACACTCTGGCCATTCTTCTCTGACTTCTGTCATCATCAAGCCATTTTTACCCACAGAACTGCTGCTCACTGGATGTTTTGTTTTGAATTTTTCACCATGCTCTGTAAAATCCAGGGACCTTTGTGCACAAAAGTCCCAGGAGTTCAACAGCTTCTGAGATACTCAAACTACCCCGTCTGGCATGAACAATCATTCCCCAGTCAAAGTCACTTAGAACACATTTCTTCTGCGTTCTGATCTTTGGTTTGAACAACAACTGAACCTCTTGACCATGTTTGCATGCTTATATGCACTTATTTGCTGCTACATTATTGGATGATTAGACTTTTGGACTAAGGAAGAGGTGTACAGGTGTACCTAATAAAGTGGCCACTGAATGTATAGGCTGATGCCAAACTCCTGAAACAGGCACTGTATTCTGAGCAAAACAGAATGACGGAAGAACTCAGCAGGTCATGCAGCGTTCATGGAAGGAAATAAAAATTTGATGTTTTGAGCTGAGATCCTTCATCAGGATTCTGTCTTGGTAAGAAGTTTCTAGGCAGAGAGAAGAAAAGATTCAAGAATGCGCTGAAGTTCTCTTAAAAAATGCCCAAGGTCTACTCAGACCTCTGATCCATGACAGCGCAAAGTAGAGTGATCCTGAAAACTCAAGACCATCAGAAGTACAGAGATGCCAGAGTCAAACAAAATGAGAATCAGAATCAGAATCTGGATTAATATCACTGGCATATGTTGTTGAATTTGTTATTTTGCGGAATTAATGCATTGCAATACATAGTAATAAGAAGTAAAAAATTACAATAAGCATCTAAAAAAATTTGAGTAAACAGTGCAGAAAGAAAGGAAAGAATACTGAGCTGGTGTTCATGTGTTCATTGTCATTCAGAAACCTGATGACAGAGGGGAAGAAGCTGTTACTGAAAAGTTGAGTGTGTGTTTTCAGGCTCCCGTACCTCCTCCTTGATGGTAGCACTGAGACGAGGGCATGTGTGGGTGATAGGGGTCCTTAATGATGGATGCCAGCTTTTTGAGACGTCGCCTTTGAAGGTGTCCTGGATGACGAGGAGGCTAGTGTCCATGATGGAGCTGGCAGTGTTTGCAATTTTCTGCAACATTTTAAGCGGCGACTCCTCCGTACCAGATAGAATGTTCTCCATGGCACATCAAAAAAAACTTGTGAGTGTTTTGGTGACCTTCCAATTCCCCTGCAACTCCTAATGAAATATAGCCGCTGTCATCTCTTCTTTGTAATTGCATCAATGTGTTGGGCTCAGGATAGATCCTCAGAGATGTTGATACCTGGGAACTTGAAATTGCACTGCCTTTCCTCTTCTGATCCCTTGATGAGGACTGGTGTGTGTACCCTCAACTTTCTCCTCCTGAAGTTCACAATCAATCCTTTGGTATACTGATATAGAGTACAATGTTGTTGCTGCAACACTACTCACCCAGCTGATCTATCTCTCTCCTGTACACCTCCTCATCACCATCTGAAATTCTGCCAACAATAGTAGTGTCATTGTCAAACACTGGAAGGAACATAGCATCTTGCAAACTGTATCAGCCCACCCCATCTCTGGAGTTCCATACTGGTCTCATCAGCAGAGTGGAAGTAAGTCACCATTGATTCAAGAGAAGCCAAACACACATATATACACTATACATCCAATTAAATATTGACTCATATTCACATATGTACAAGTCTTGTTCATTCTCCACTTATAATGGACTACCATATGGTTTTTAATTCAGTAATAAAATAAACACCATATCTTGATCATCTTATATGTAATTTTATTACTCTTTCTCTCCTGGCATAAGAAAAAAATATTCTTTTTCCATGTAAAACTAGAAAATGCCAAAGAACCATATAACATGGTTGGATGACTAATTATAATAACTGAAAATTACAAAGTAATCAAAAAAAAATTCAGCAGCTCAGGTCCAATTTTACTTGAATAAAACCTAAGTGATTGTGAGAAAGAATTTTTGTGTCATGTTAAAAATGAATTTGGTGTAGGCACCAAGATGTTTTGGCTATAAGCTGTTTAGCTTCCTCTTTGCTCTAAAATTTACACTCAGCTTTACATAATTTTTCCAAGTTTCTACCTGTGCTGTGGTAACACAACCAACCTTTCAATCTAAGTAAAGGGGAAAAAACAGCGTAAAGTGGAAATTGAGCTCTTGAGTTTTCATGGCAAAGTTTGGTTTATGATCTTCCCATAGCCACTATTTGTTATGATGGAATAATATAAATAAATATTGGGAACCCTCCCCCACGTCTTGCTCTTAGTTAGTGATTTAGAGAATCTGGTATATTAACTGTCAGTCTGTAGAACTCACCCTCTTCTGATATCTTTCATCTAAGCTTCAGTACCAGCCATTATCCAGAATCAATTATTCCCACTGATGACTGGCAAATCAGAAAGCATACGGGTGCGGCATATGAGGGAAAAGGGAAAATTTCATTTGACTAATACTCCTTAAATAAATAGATGTTTAGTTTCCCTGTTAGATTTTAGTACATCATTTTTCATGGAGCATAGAAAAATAGAGGACTATGGGTAACCCTTGGTAATTTCTAAAGTAAGTACATGTTCAGCACAGCATTGTAGCTGAAGGGCCTGTATTATGCTGTAGGTTTTTAATGTTTCTATTTACATAGTTTGGTCTGATTAACATATCTGCACTCAATTCTATTACTTTCATTTCTTTTTGTTTAACCTGTTGATATATTGAATACTACACATCACAATTATTCAGAATTGTACAGAGATAAAATTACGTGCATCTATCCAGAATTACAAAGTTACCCTATAAGTGTGACATATGGAGACATAATTTTATCCTCTTTGAGTTGACCCATTGTTGCATACCCTGGGCAAGGATTGTAATCTAACTTTGCATTTTACAAATGGTTATTTTTAGCTGCTACTGTGGATAGCTGGAAGTAAACAGTTAACAAACTCATCATTAAAATAATAAGATCACACAATTCCACAGAGAATAACTTTAGATTTATAATTTCCTATAAGCTTAGAACATAAAACATTACAGCACAGTACAGGTTTTTTGGCCTATGATGTTGTGCTGACCTTTTAACCCACTGTAAGATAAGTCTAACCCTTCCCTCTCACATAGCCATCCATTTTTTTTATCATCCATTTGCCTGTGACACAACTTTCAAGGAATTATGTATTTGTATTCCCAGATCCCTCTGTTTTACAGCACTCCTCAGTGCCCTACCACTCATTGTGTAAGATCTACCCTAGCTGGCCCTCCCAAAGTGCAACACCTCACACTTGTCTGCTTTAAATTATATCTGCTACTTTTCATCCCATTTATTCAGCTGGTTTAGATTCTCACTGCAAACTTTGATAGACCTTCTCGTTCTTCACCATACCCCCAATCTTGGTGTCGTCTGCAAAGTGTGATCCAGTTGACCATATTATCATCAAGATCACTGATGTAGATGACAAACATAAACGGATCCACCACCAATCCCTGTGGCACACCACTTGTCGCAGGCCTCCAGTCAGAGAGATACAACCATTTACAACCACTCTCTGGTGTCTTCCACGAAGCCAATGTCAATCGAATTTACTATTTCATCTTGAATACCAAGCGACTGTATCTTCGTCACCAAACTCCCATGTGGAACCTTGCCAAAGACCTTACTAAAGTCCACGTAGGCAACGTCCACTGCCGTGCCTTCCTCAACTTTCCTGGGAACTTCCTCGAAAATCTCTGTGAGATTGGTTAGACATGAATTAACAGGGACAAAGCCATGTTGACTACCCTAATCAGTCACTGTCTATCCAAATATATTTTATATCCAATTCCTTAGAATATCTTCCAATAACTTTCCCACTACTGATGTCAGGCTCACCAGTCTATAATTTCCTGGCTTATTCTTAGAACCTTTCCTAAACAGTGGAACTCCATTAGCTATCCTCTAATGCTCTCACACCTCCCCCATGGCTAAGGAAGTTTAAAATATATCTACTAGGGCCCCTGAAATTTCTGCACTAGCCTCTCACATGATCTGAAGGAACACCTTGTCAAAGCCTGGGGATTTATCCTTCCTAATTTGCCTCAAGACAGCAAACACTGTCACACCTGTAATCTGTAATGACCCCGCTGCTACATGGCTTTTCATCTATAGACTCTGTGTCCATCCCCTCAGTAAATACAGATGCAAAAAAATCCATTTAAGATCCCCTCCATCTCTTGATATCTTTTGTCTCCTGCTATCATTTTACTCTTAATATAAACATAGAAGCCCTTAGGAATCTCCTTCACCTTGTCTGTTAGGCCAACCTCATGCCTTTTCTTTAGCTCTGCTGATTTCTTTCTTAAATGTTTCCTTGCATTTGTTATGCCCCTCAAGTGCCTAATTTATTCCTGCCTGTCTATTCTCGTTATGCACCTCCTTTTTTTTTCACTAGAGCCTCAATATCTCTTGAAAACCAAGGTTCCCTAAAACTGTTATCTTTCCCTTTTATTCTGACAGGAACATACAAACTCCGTCTTCTCAAAGTTTCACTTTTGAAGGCCCCCCTCTTGCCAAGAACACCTTTTCCAGAAAACAGCCTATCCTATTCGAAACTTGCTAGATCTTTTCTGGTACCAGCAACATTGGCCTTTCCCCAATTTAGAAATTCATGCTGAGGACCCGACCTATCCTTTTCCATACCTACCTTGAAACTAATGCTCTACGCAAACTTCTGTCACCTTCCCTGTCTCATTCCTTAATAGGAGATCTAGTATTGCACTCTTTTTAATTATGACTTCTATGTACTAATTAAGGAAACTTTTCTGAATACATTTGATAAACCTTTTTCCATCCAGCCCATTTAAAGTATAGGAGTCTCAGTCAATAAGTGGAAAGTTAAAATAACTTACTATGACTACCTTATAGTTTTTGCAACTATTTGCAATCTCTCTACATATTTTCTCCTCTAAATCCCACAGATTATTGGGTGGTCTCTAATGTAATCCCATTAATGTTTTCATACCTTTCGTACTCCTCATACTTTTCTTTTTACGCATAAAACCTCACTAGATGAACTCTCCATTCTGTCCTGACCGAGCACTGCCGTGATGTTTTCAGTAACTTGTAATGCTACTCCTCTCCCTTTAATCCTTCCTGCTCACTCACGTCTAAAACAATGGATCCTTGGAACATTGAGCTGTCAGTTCTGCCCCTCCTGCAACCAAGTCTTACCAATGACAATAACATATATGTGTTGATCCATGCCCCAAGCTCAGCCGCCTTTCCTACAATACTCCTTGCATTGAAATATATGTAGTTCAGCCTTTTGATTCCTGACCTTGAATGTAGGCTTCACAACATCTTTTTCCACAACAACTCCAGTATCTGTTCTGGCACTCCGATTCCTAACTCACTGCAACTCAAGTTTAAGCCCCCACCTCTCTGTCTGTGCGCACTAACAAGCCTTCCCAATAGGATATTAGCCCCTGCCAGTTGATGTGCAAAAAGTCAATGTAGTACTTTAAAATGTCTTCTAAAAGAGTTCTGTCCTATCTGTCAACAAGTAAAAGAGACAGGTTAAGGCAGGAAAGCATTTGGAATGTGTCGATGAAGAGGACACTCCAAGTGATACAATACACTTGTCTGCAGAATAAAAATCTTAAGAGCCTGAGGCAATATGGTTCTGTCTTGTGGGCCCCAAGAAGGTTGGTCACTCTACCAGGAATAAAGCTCGGTGTTGAAAGGACACACTTCAATCTTTCAGTTCCAGAACAATCTTGATGCAGCGCTATTATCTACCACTGATTTTTACCCTGCTAATTTTCAATCCACAGGTAGGAGTCAAGTTGTTGAAGGCTGCAGTAGGAGTTTCCAAAGTGATACAATTCAATTCATTTAATGACATTATACTATGGTCATTTAACTTGATTTTCTTGTTTTCAAGTGGCAAAATGTCAGAAAGTTAGATATAATATACAGCTGAACCATTTCAAATTATTTTTACAGATATAATGCTAATATACTTGTAAATACTTCAATTATCATTCTCTTTTTCTTCTTCCTTGGCAGCCCTGCAGGATCAAAGGTGAACCTCCACTTTGGCTTTGGGGTTCCAGAATTGATGAGGCCAAGATTGTATCCACAGACTCTAGAATAGATTGGTCAGTAGGTGCCTGATAAGATTGGCAACTGTGTAGTTTGTGCACTCATTTGAGATTTACGTTGGGCTGTATTATCTCAATGCATGGACTTGAGGTTTTCAGTGATTCCCAAAACTCATCACTATCTTCAGAGGTCATGGGCCAGCAATCCCCATGAGTTATGGAAATGTCATTTTTTTTTTCAAGCAGACTTCAATTCAGCATGTCTTTGATGCCCTTTACCTATTTTACAGAAGCACCATAGAAAGCTTCCTACCTAGATGCATTGCACTTCAGCATGGCAACTGCTCTGCCTAAGTTCGCAAGAGATTGCAGAGAGCTCTGGATGCAGTCCATTCCATCACAAAAACCAGCTTCCCCTCCAATGATTCTGTCTACGTTTCACACTTCCTTGAAGTCAACATGATCAAGGATCCTTCCCTGGCCAGGCATTCTCTTTTCTCTCTCTCCCATCGAGCTGAAGATACAAACATCTGAAAAACCATACTATCAGACTCATGGCCAGCTTCTATCCTACTGTTATCAGACTATTGAATGGACCTCTTGGATATATAAAGTGAATTCCTGAACTTTTGCCTTCTCAACCCATTGTTGCTTCACTATCTGTCATAGGGAGGGGTGAGGTGGGGGGCTACCGCACAGGACCGAAAAGAAGACACAGGAAGTTGGAAAATTAGTCAGCTCCATCTTGGCTACTAGCCTCCGTAGTATCTAAGGCATCTTTAAGGAGCAGTGCCTCAGAAAGGTGATGTCCATTATTATGGACCCCCTCACCCAGGGCATGCTCTCTTCTCATTGTTACTGTCAGAAAGGAGGTACAGAAGCCTGAAGGAAGACACTCAGTGATTCAGAAACAACTTCTTCCCCTCTGCCGTATGATTCCTAAATGAACATTGAACCCATGAACATTACCTCACTCTTTCTAGTATATATTATTTCTGTTTTTGCACTTTTTAAAATAAATTCAATATACATTTATATCCTTCCTGTAATTGATTTACTTATTTTTTCTTTCTATATTATCGTGTATTGCACTGAACTGCTGCTGCTAAGTTATCAAATTTCATGACATATGCCGGTGATAATAAACCTCTGATATCATATTGATCTACCTGCCCTGATCTATCTCTGTACCACTAACATTATATTCTGCATTCTGATACTGCTTTTCTCTTGTACTTACGTTTTGAAATGATCTGTATATGCATGGCCTGCACTACATTTTTTCACTGTACATGTGACAATAGTTATCCAATTACAATGCCAATTTGATGTACAATGCATGGCATGATCTGTCTGGTTGGCATTTAATTAAAAGTTTATCACTGTATTTTGGTGCAGTACATGTGAGGATAGTAAACCAATGCCAATGTTGATACCAGTTAATCCTTGATTCATTTTCTTTTTCATCCACCTGATGATTCTTTTCCATGACAGTTGGTAGGTTAAATGGTCATTGTAAATGGTCCTATTGTTACGCTAGCATCAAGTTGGGGGATTGCTGGGTGGCATGTCTCGAAGGACTGGAAGGGTCTACTCCATGCTGTAGCTCAATAAAGGAAGAAAGGAAGAAAGGAAGGAAGGAAGGAAGAAAGAGGTGTCTAATTCAAGGTTCTGGGCTGAAGCATGCCATTGATGTGACCTTCCTAACAGAGTTTACCTAAGTATAATTAATGCCTCATTGTTGGCCTAGAGAAGAAGTAGTCGAGCAGATACAGGCTGTGGTGTAGAGATGTAAAGTTTCACAAAATCCTGCTTGAAAAGATATCTCCTCATCTATACTTTCTTGAATCAGGGAAAACATGAAGTGACCCCATTAAAATTCTGTCTATAATGTTCTGAGAGAACGTGGCAGAGTTGATGCCAGGAGGATGTTTAATCACCTCCACCCAACAAAGAGATACCATTAGCTGGGCAGTATGTTAGATCATTAAAAAAAGTTGTCAAAAGTTGAGTGTATAATTTGTTGATTCTGCTTGATCACTTAATAGGATGATGGCTGACCTGTGAGTTTAACTCCACTGATCTTCAAATCAGATTTTTTTCAAATGTTCAAAATATCTTTGTAGTTCAAAATGTTCATCAATCTAGTTCAAAACAAAATTCAGGCGTTAAAACTTCTGTTGGTCTCTTCCTTGACTAAAATCAGAAAAGAATCAGGACCATAGAGTAGAGAATTGCTAAGATTCACTCTAAGAGATATATTTTCATATGACCAAAAATATATTTCCTCATCTCTGCCCTAAATAACTGATATATTACTCTCAGGTATGCTCTTCATGCTGGACTCTCCTGCTAGGAGAATGAACTTCCTGGAATTCAACTCACCATGAACTCCAGAAACTAATACCGCATCCTGCTAAATTCCTCACTGCAGGTCAACCATTTGTTGCAGAAGTCAATCTTGTGAAGCTTTGTTGAACTTCCTCTCAGGCTGTGTTTCAGTATTTCCTTTCTTAGGTACAGAGACCTAAACTGTACACAATATTTGAGGTTTGTTACCACCAACAACATATAGAATAGCAGTAAATCATCCTAATTCCTTAACTTCTGCTCTTCCCAATAGCTTGCTTAACTACATGTTGGTTCTCTGAATTTCAAGTTAAAGGACATCCAAATACCTCTTGACACCATCATTTAACAATCTTTCACCCACTTTTTTTCCATGTGGTAGATAATATGGTGGTCCCTTTCTAACTACCAGAGCTGTACTTGTTTCCATTCTTAGTTTCATGAAATGCTTCTCTTTTTCCATTTTTGGGAGATGAAATTCTGGATTTGTGGCATGAATTCACATTCACAATTTAAGCAGGGATATCGTCTCTTCTAAATTCCTTGTTGATTTTCAGCTGGTGTATTAGTTTCTCAATCTTTTTTGGCGCTGGAATAGTAGTGAAATTAGACTGGATAATGGAACATAGGACATGACAGCACAGTACAGCCCCTTTGGCCTAGGATATTGTGCCGGATTTTTAACCTACTCCAAGATCAATCTAAATAGAACATAAACAACATAATGATTCTGTCACTTCCACCAAATCTTCTGCCATCTTCTCTAGTCTAGTCTTGTAGCTGAAGTCCCTCATTCTTTGAACCCCAGAGAGCACAGGAAGAGTCAGTGGTTCCAGATGCTGAGATACAAAAAGTAATGCGGAAACTTCTAGAGTTTAAGTAGCAGCTGTAGATTTTTAATGCAGTTTTAAGCTGGAAACCTGTAGTCAATATCCTTGGGATGTTTTTATGTGTTGCATCACTGGACTGCTTCAGCCCAGTGGTTCCAGGCATCTCATTGTTGTTACATGGTTGAAAAGGGCAATGCTCTGACTGGCTGAGGCTCCCTGTGATTGACGACTTGCTAAGGCAGGACTTCATTCCACAAGCAGCTGTTCTCTTGAGAACAAAATGAGGTAGGGAATGACAAGTGTGAATTTTGCAGCCGGTAGCCTAATGCTTCTCAGTGAATAAAAGTCAGCATCAGTGCAGATAGAGGAAGAGCATGAAAGCTTGCTTTTGTACAAGTAGTAAATATTCCAACAGAAGTCCAATGTGCCCTGGAAATGGGAGAAGGGTTTTGCAGAGTTAGAAGGGGACTCACTCACGCCAACTTTGCCTTATATTACATTTCGGGTCAAAGACCTTTCATTAGAATTGCTGAAGAACTATTATCAGCGTGAAATGTTAAAATTCTACTTTTCTCTCAACAGATTTTGCCTTAACTGCCGAGTATGTCCAACAATTCCTGAACAGAGAAGTCCATTGCCTATGCAGGAACTTGCATATTCATTTCCAAACGGTGGTTGCCATAATGGTTTCAATTGATTTCTCATAATGCCATTTCCATTTCCAAACTCTTAATCACCGTACATTTTCAGGAATTTATCATTCATTAACTGAGTAACACTGCATAGAACCAGGCTGGGTAGCCTCCTACCTGATGGCATGAACATGGACTTCAGTAAATTCTAGTAATTTCTCTCCCTCCTCTTTTGCTCTTTTTCCATTTCCCATTGTAGCTCTTTTTTCACCACTTCTCCTCATCTGACTATCACCTCCCTCTGATGGCCCACCTTCTTTCCTTTCTTTCCTCCCCTATCAGATTCCTTCTTCTTTTCCGTCTTCAACTTATCACCTCCGACATCTTACTTGAAACCCCTCCCCCTGCTTGTAGTCCTTCCCCTGCCCCTCCCACCTGCTTATTCTGGCTTCTGGCCCCTTCACTTCCAGTCTTGATGAAGGGTTTCCACCCGAAACATTGACTGTTTATTCCTCCCCATAGAAGCTGCTTGCCCTGCTAAGTTCCTCCAGCATTTTGTGTGTGTTGCTCTGGATTTTCAGCGTCCACAGAATCTCTTGAGCTACTATATAGAATCTGTCACTTTTAACCAAATACGTAGACTTACTAAATCTTTTTCCTTGTATAAGATTATCTTGCATAATTTTCAGTTGGACCAATTGCTATAAGATCTATTTATTGGTATGTACTGTATGTCAGCTCATTACAAATTCCTTTGCATATAAGGCAAACATCACTTTGGTATTGTTATAGGGCACTGGACTTATCAGTTCTTGGAACTAGACTGGGGAATCCTTTCTGATGGTAATTGATGACAGGATTTAGCCAACAGATAAACAATTTAGAATAATTTCTGTGCAATTGTATTGGTCTCATAGAGGAATGCAAACCATTGATTCCCCTTCATCTCTCAAATCAGGAGCCTGCCTTTATGATGCAGTGCATTATAATCTATCTTTTCAGCATCTTTCAATTACACTAAATTGGCTTCAAGTACTGTTCTAAAAGCCCTCTGCTTTCACCTAACAGCTCTCTTTCCCATTACAGTTACTCTGTTTAGCGAATGAGTGGCTATCTGGCTCTAGTTTCACATTGTTTATGACTTTAAATGCTGAAGCATGAAAATCATTGGTCACATTGAGTTCACCCTATCCACAATCACATTGACCTACTCTGAGTTAGTGGTGGATGATGTCCTTCCTGCTGCGGAAAAAGGGGAAAAAATGCAAGATAACAGGAAATTGTAAAATGGGCTAGAATCCTTCAGTATGGTGGAGATGCATGAGGCAAATTATAGAAGTTTAATTACCTGAATGCTGTTTTGTTCCAGGTGCAGCTTCTCTCACATAGGTCTAACCAACCCAATCAATGGCAAATTCTCAATTTCCAGTACCTATAGGATGTTGGATATTGTCTATCCCATGAAATATTGTACTGCAGCTGCGGCCGCCAGTGTTGGATTAGAAAATGGAAGTGACTAGAATTAACGGAATGTGGAATGATAGCGCAGGAAGGAGAACAATTAGAGAGTAAGAGAGGGTAGAGCCTCAGAGAGATCTCATGGTTAAGAATTCTAAAATTGGTGGACAGGTGTCCAATACAGATGAAAAGTTGCTTCAAATTGTCGTTGCTGAGGAGTCAGAAACAGATCTTTGGATGAATAAACTTTTGAGAGGTGGAGAAGGCCAATCGGGAGAATATTCAAGACTGAACGCTTCAAAGTTATGGCTAATCGTGTAGATGGCTGGAGTCAGGGACTGGAGCCTGATAATTCACTTCCTGGAGGAATAAAAGATAGAGCAGAAGTATTTGCTGTCATCTTCCAAATTATGGAAGCATCTGCAGATTTTCTCTTGTTTTCAAATTATGGAATTGGCCCTGCAGATTGGAGAGTGGTAAAGGAGGGAGTAAGAAACAGGATTGACAGAATACCTAGCCTAATATCTGTAGTGGGGAAAAGCTATAACTAACATACAAGATGTTTAGAAAAGATTGATGAGATTAGACAATGTTGACATAAATCTTTAAAAGATAAATCATCTTGACATTCCTGTTGAACTTTTTTGATGTAATTGATAAAGTAGTGCCATAGAGAAACACTGTATGGAAAGAGGCCATGCTAGCTTCTAACCACCCATTTACATTTACATTAAGCTAATTCTCTTCATATTTCCATCTTCTCTCCTCAGGTTCTACCACTCACCTACTCCAACATAAAACCAGCACGTTTTTAGAATGTGGGAAAAACTGAAGCATTCAGAAAAAAACACATAGTCACAGGCAGAACTTGTGAACTCCACACCAACAGCATCCTGATCTGTAGAGATGTGAGGGAGCAGCTGTTTCAAGGAGCATCAGATGAAATATTTTCAATTGCATACTATTGTAATCCAGGGAAATATGAGAGGAAGGGCAGGCAAAATCCCAACAGGGCTTGACATGATGTCCAATTTTTGTGTTCTGACAAGGGGTAAAAATGTACAGATATGGGGACGGGGACAGTTAAACCTTGGAATTCTCTATCATAGATGGCTATGGGTGTCTTATTACTGAATATATTTGAGAGGGAAAGATAGATTTTTTGGCTGAAAAGGCATCAGTGCCATGGAGAGAGAGAGGTAAAATGGTATCGAAATAGATGATCAGCCGTTTGCATTGAATCTGGAAGAACATCTTAAAGCTTAATTCTGCTTCTTTTATGCTCCACCTTGGATAACAGTACATAGGTGCAGATAGACAAAGGGAGGAAAGGTGTGAAACTGTTCAAAGCTCAAAGTAAATTTAATATCAAAGTACCATATAGTACACTTGGATTCAATTTTTTGTCGGCTTGCATGGTAATACAAAGAAAAGACAATTCTATCAGTGGAAAACTCCACAAAGATAGACAAACAAGCAAACTGCAAAAGACAACAAGTTGTGAAAGTACAAAAAGAAAAACAAAATTATAATAATAAAAGATAAATAAGTAACAAATAATATTGAGAACATGAGTTGTAGAGTCCTTCAAAGTAAATGCATAGGTTGCGGAAGACAGCTCAGTCCTGGTGTGAGTGAAGCTATGCACTCTGGTTGAGGACCCTGATGATGAGTAATAACTGTGCCTGTACCTGGTAGTTTGGGACCTAAGGCTCCTGAACGTCTTTCCTGATGGCAGCAATGGCCTGGAAGGTGGGGTCCATGATGACGGATGTTGCTTTCTTGTGATAGCACTGAATGTTGGGGATGAATTTACCTGTGATGGACCGGGCTGTAACCTCTACCTTTTGTAGTCTTTTCAGTTCAAGGGCATTGGTGTTTCCATACCAGGCCATGATGCAACCAGACATCATGGCCAGACATTGGTGCTTTATAGAACCAATAGACTGTGAATAGAATTTGTCATACGGCTCTGAAGATTATAGCTTGATCTTTCCAAATTTGGTTGAAGAACATTGCAGTGCAGTCAGGATTCGGCATTGGATGAATAAGCTACAGCAAAAAGACAAGAATATGGCCCAGAAAAATAATAGAGAATTAAGAGATCATATATATTGTCAACGTTTAATTACCTGAAAGCTCTTTTGTTCCAGGTACAATTTCTCTGACATAAATTGATTTTACACAAGTAGCCAACACAATCAATGGCAAATTCTCAAGTTCCAATATTTACAGGATGCTGGATTCTGTCCATTCCATGAAATATTGTTCTGAAGTTGCCACATTGCAGGCCAAGTGGATTTAATGAGCAGGAAAAGTGATGATGTCCTCAATATGCCAGTCAGTGAAGCAGATGGCAATGCTGGACATCCTGCCTCCAGCCCGCTTAACTGCATTTAGAAGTCCACCTTCAATGCACTCACATACCCTGAATTGTCTACCTCTTCCAGTCACTGTATTCATTTAATACTATGCAGAGGCAGAAATAATTCAGAGAAATACAAATAGCATTTGACAGTGCTGAAAATAATGGCAGTCAATTCCCACCTGTCCTAGTGTAACTGAAATCATTCAAATGCATAGAGGCACAGAACCATTTCACAGCCTAAATGTTGCCATCTCACGTTACAGCCATTCTGTGTGACTACAATAGCTTTCATTGTTTTTGTGGAAGACAGTCTTAAACTGTGGATCCAATGGACTAATGCTTGTCCTACAGAATGACAACAATAAATTTATAGTTCTCTTGGCATGTTTAAAGCGTTCAAAATAGGAAGGCACTAAATAATCGTGTTCCAGCTATTACAATGAATACATTTTCTTGTGAAGACTTTTAAATAAGTGATTTGTCAAGCTATCTTCCTACTTTCACTAGTTTCTTGCTCCGTGCTTCCATTTGATCTCATAATTTAGAAGTCTAACTTAGATGGCAGATGTATCTATGCAACACTAATCACAAGATTTCTGCTGACTTTTGTCAGCCACAGTTATCATTTGAATATATTAGTCTGAAAAACAGCATTGAAGGTGAACAAATAATCAGATGAAATATTGGTTCCTATCCGCAAAGTCATGAACACAGTAATCTTTACAACACAATTTGATGCTAAGTTCCATGTCTGTACCATGAGCATAAATACCCTAAATTTTTATCACGATTGCATCAAACATCTGACCTTCAGAAGAAAAAGCCTTGAGCAATGGTTTTAGTCTAACAGTGCATTCAAACTGTCAGGGGAATGTTGCTGGAAGTTCATCTTTGTTAATAGGACCATTCTATATCCATGGTGGGTGGCACGGTAGCATAGTAGTTCACGCAACGCTTTACAGTACCAGTGACCTGGGTTCAGTTCCCGCCGTTACCTTCAAGGAGTTTAATCGTTCTCCCCGTGACCACATGAGTTTCCTCTGGGTGCTCTGGTTTCCTCCCACAGTCCGAGGGCATACCGGTTGTTAGGTTAATTGCTCATTGTAAGTTGTCCTGTCCTGTAATTAGGCTAGGATTAAATTGGGAGGTTTCTGGGCGACGCAGCTCGAAGGACTGGAAGGGTCTATTCCACGCTGTAGTTTAATAAAAAAATAAATAACTTCTCAATTTGGGTGCTGGTGATTCAATCCTGTCCTTAAGAGGTATCCCCTCAGCAATGAGAGTAATTCTTTTGATCAGTTTTGTAGGTTCAAAGATGGCTGAAGGTTCAAAGACAAGATCCACAGACGGCCAAAATCGGGTCAGCTACTACTTGATTGAAAGGGTGGATGGCTTTGAAGGTATGTTCTGCTCTTTATGTGTGGCATACCTTGTTCTTTTATCACAGAGAGTAGAGATGCTTAGTGCCTTCCTGAATATACTATATCTTCTCTGTTTTGGCATGGGACTCCAGGGGTAAAGGGAAGATGCTCGGAGAATGCCTTTGAAGGCTTTTCTCATTCCATCCGGAAACCTTCACCCATTATGCAGCTCAGAATGAAATGCTTCTTTGGTGAATCTAAGGTTCAGCAGGTGACCAATGTGGTGTCCCTCCCCCCCCCCACTCCCGCCGCACCTGAGAGCTTGTCAGAGATGGTTAAGCATTGCTTCTGCGAGTGTTCAGGAAGAGGATGTCGGTGCTCGTTTCCGTATCCTGCCAATAGATATGAAGGAGTTTGTAGATTCAATATTCGAGATGACGTTACAGTATGTCTGAATATCCAAACACAACTAATCAAGTTGTGGAAGCAAGTAACAAGACAATTCCAGTGAGATTGTACAGGTTATTGTTAAAACAAAATGGCAGCTAATTCTTAGGAATTAAAACCATTCAAATATGACTAGAAGTGAAGTATGTGGGGTCATGCACCAGCTCAGAACATGAGAGAGGAACTAAATCTCTGCCTTGCACTGGCTTCAGAAAGAAAGTATATCACAAAAGGAACAGTGGCTGAGGTCATTTCAGTGTGTGTCATTTATGTCGAGTATAGAATAAAATGTTAAGACCATAAGATGTAGGAGCAGAATTATGCCATTTGCCCCACAGAGTATACTCTGCCATTTCATCATGGCTGATTTATTATCCCTCTCAAACCCATTCTCCTTGTAACCTCTGGAGCCCTTATTCATCAAGAATCTATCAACTTCCTGTTTAAACATACCCAATGACTTGGTCTCCACAGATGTCTGTGACAACAAATTCCACAAATACACCATTCTCTCGCTAAAAAACTTCCTCCTTATCTCAGTTCCCTATCCCTCTATTCTGAGGCTGTAGCCTCTGGTCCTAGATTCCCCCACATCTTCTCTACATCCATTCTATCTAGGCTTTAAAATATTCAATAGCTTTCAATGAGATTCCCCCTCATTCTTACAAACTCCAATGAGTACAGGCCTAGAGCCATCAAATGCTCTTCATACGTTAATTTTTTCAGTCCTGGAACCAATCTTGTGAACTTCCTTTGGATCCTCTCAAATGTCACCACATATTTTCTTAAAGTGTCCAAAACTACTCACAATACTCCAAGTGTGGTCTGACTAATGCCTTATAAAGTCACAGCATTTGATCCTTGCTGTTATATTCTATTGAATGCTAACAGTACATTTGCCTTTCTTACCACTGAATAAACTTGCAATTTAATTTTTGGGAATCTTGTACAAGGACTCCCGAGTCCCTTTGTACCTCTGAATTTTGAATTTTCTCCCTATTTAGAAAATAGTCTACACCTTAGTTCCTTCTACCAAAGTGTATGACCATACACTTTCCTACACTATACATTTCATCAACCACTTCTTTGCCCATTACTCTAATCGGTCAAAGTCCTTTTGCAGACTCTCTGCTTCCTCAACACTAACTGCCATCCATCTACCATCATATCATCTGCAAGCAATGGCCACAAAGCCATCAATTCCATCATCCAAATCATTCACATACAACATGAAAAGAGGCGATCACAACACCAACCCCTGCAGAACGGTTCTAGTCATGGGTAACCAACCAGAAATGTCCACCTTTATTCCCACTTCTTGCTTCTGGAGGTCATCCAATCTTATATCCATGTCAGTATCTGTAAATGCATAGGGTTTTATTGGGCTTAGCAGCCTCACAAATGGTACATTGTCAAAACCTTCTGAAAATTCAAGTAAACAAGATTCATTGACTCTCATTTTTCAATCCTGCCCTGTGTTCCCTCAGATTTTCTCAAAGAACTCCAACAGATTTGGCTGGAAAGATTTCTCCTTAAGAAAACTGTTGCCTACTGGTACTGTGAAACTTCGTCCTTAATAATGGACTCCTCTCTCTTTCCAACAGCTGACAGTCAATTAAAAGGCACTATACTATGTTGCTGCAGCATTTGTTCTATTCTGTTGAACAATAAGCACCCTCCACAACATGATATATCCCCACAGAAAAGCTGAATCACAGGAGATCCAAGATAGAGCCATTCAATTTGGAATGAAAAGGAGAAAAGGCAATACAAACAGATTACACATCCACAAGAAGAAGTTGTTAGCCTGCACACACTAAGGCATCTCTTCAGTGTGGGTCTGAGAAGATTAGACATCAGGAGATAATGGAGCCATGTGATCCTTGAATTTATTGAGGACAATTTATGGTAAGTCCCTCTCAATTACTTACACCCAGTGTATGATGTTCAAGAAAATAGTGAACAAGATTACAAGATCAGAGATGTTTCATCTTATTTAAGAAAAGCTAACATGTAATATTTCTGACAATAAACAAGATGATGTAACATCATTCACTTCAGAAATGTCAGGAATGGATGATAGTCTAATAATGCCCTGATGAATCTACAAATTCTAAAATTACAGAGAGAGCAGTAGCCTGTAACTTTGTTAAATTTGAAACATATTTGCCCATGCTGAGTAAGGTAATGTTTTGTTCTCTTAAAAAGTTATTGATGAGATGTGTGATGTATATAATGCTGCCTGTTACAACAAAACACTTAAAGGATTGTGCAATGTGAATTACTACTCTCTGGAGTTGTTAACTGTAGTAAGTTCCATGGTATTCTGTGAAGATCTTTTGGATAATCTAACTATAATTGAGTCCAAGCAGCGTATACTCATAGAAACATACTTACAGCACAGAAACCAACCATATAGTCTAACATGTCCATGCTGACTGGCAGCTACTCATCAGTATTAATCCTATCTTCAAGCACTTGGCTCATTGGCTTCAAGTGCTCAAGAGACTTCTTAAATGCTGTTAGCAACTCTATTTTCAGCACTCTCTCAAGCAGTTTATTCCAGGCGAAAAGAAAAAAACATAAGCACTCATGTCTTTCATGTTCAGAATTGTACATTCTACATTGGACTGTGTTAGAAGTTAAGAACACACTAAAGGAACATGCATTCCAAGCCAAAAGCTCTTACAGATAAAGCAGAATATCATAATGAAGATGATGGGGAAAAAGATATGAGTGATAACTCCAGTTGGTTATGGGATTAGGTCTGTATTTTTTCTGTTCATTATGATTATGACTTGAATTTGTCATGCAGCAAATGCTGATAAGTAATGAACAGCAGAAGACTACCAGATTTGAAAAATATTCCACATTATGTCACCCAATTGCTTTCAAAACTACCATGTTCAGTGTCCTGCTTAACGGTCCTGGCCTGAAACATCGACTGTACTCTTTCTCTGTAGATGTTGCCTGGCCTGCTGAGTTCCTCCAACATTTTGTGTATGTTGCTTGGATTTCCAGCATCTGCAGATTTTATTTTGTTTATGTTCAGTGGTTGCTGCCTTTCTCTAATTTTTTCTCAGATTTGTCATGTGCTGAAGATCTTAATACATGTGCTTCTGCACAGAGCTATTCAGCCAATTGGAGAAGGTGGATAAGAAGGACATGCAAACACAACCTTCTTGCAGGGGTGGGGAACCTATGGCAAACGTGCTTAAGATGTCATGTGCAAAAACTTTGCTAGCACGCAGCATGCAGCTTTGCCCCTCAATTCCTTAAGCCATACCTATAAGGAAAAGATGTATAATAATTATCTGTATTGTTAAATGGAGCAGCAAATGATTTTTTATACATCCCGAGGGCACTGGGATGTTTTCACGGGAAATATTTCATGGTGGCTTAGTACCAGCTAAACAGTTGAGAAAGCACATGACATTGGACGATATGTTTAAAAATTCTTACAGGTCTGGTATATTCAGTATTTGGATAGTAAGTAGTTATAATAGCAATTCTATTGACCAGGTTTTCTGAAATGCTTCATTTAATTCATTCTGTCTCTGTTATATAATAAATTGAATGTGGACTTTAGGAAGGACTGAATGAAACAAGTGCCTCAGTGGTGGGGATACTGGCCTGAGAAATGAAACTGATGCCAATTTGCTTACCCTGCTAGCTTCTTTTCTGCTACTGCTTAATGCTAACATTAGCCATTATACATCTCAAATCCACCTGATACTAAAATCAATGACTGTTTTTTTTAATGGAACGTTTATGTAACCTTTGGATTTGAGAAGGATGCTCTGCTAGAAGAATGCCATCTTGTTCCTGCAGCTGTGAGGCTCAGACTTTAAGGTAAATAGTACAAAAAAAAAGACAGTAATTAGGAAAGGTCATAAACAGAAAAAAAAACACATTAAACCTACTCACTTTTCTGGCAGTAAAGTCAATATTTATCACCTCCAAGTATTATATTTCAAAAAGCAAGTGTAATTTTGTTAAATATTAAAATGTTGTGTGGACATAATATTAAAGTTGATGTATACTTTCTCAAACAAATATTGTAGGCTTATGCCTCTAAACTTGACCAACCAATATGTGTTTTGGGCTTTACTCCAGTTTCTTCCTTTTAAAGAGGCTCCATTAGGTAAAGAAAAACTTGTTGGCTGAGTAAAGTTCAGTGTTCTGAAACTGAAAAAATAAATAGGCTACTTAAAAAAGGGTATCTGCTACAAACACAATGAAGTTCTGATCAGAGATCAAATTGTCCCAAGGAAATCCCATGTTGCTTGATTTATCTTGTAAAGGATTGCTTGTTAAATCTCTTACTGAAAAAAAATCAATGAAGCATATCTAAAAATTGAATAAACAAACATTCAGTAATGAAACTTCATAAACTCTACTCATAATATTACAAGTTTTTCTTGTTGAGTTTAATGGAATATTAGATGTCCTTTTATGTCTTGTGTGACCTTGTTGTTCAAGTGGATGAGCACTTGATTTTCTATTAAATGATGACAAGCTTGAGTTCCAGGGCTGCCTGAAATTTGATTTCCATTCCTCACTTGTATGAAAGTCATTAGGTTTATGTTGTTCTTTATGATGCAGTAGCATGCGGAAATTAAATATTCTATCCTGCACAGGCAGAAAACCATTACTTATCTCAATTGTTTGAATTACAGTGTCCAATTGTATTTTAGTAACCATGGATTCTATATATTGAATTGCTTAATTCATTTACCTGCAGATTTATTTGGAAGATCAAATATGTTGATGTCCTTATAAAATACAATAGCTTGGTCAAATGTAAAGCTCTCGTTTGTCAATGTCAACTAGTAAAATTTTATATCCAGCAGGATATTTATCATTAAGTATATTCTCGACTCACTGATTCATAGACCAAGAAATGCTATATGTTGTTTGTGAAATGAATATTCCAAATCAGTAACTGATGCAAAAAATTTGTAAAGACTGGAAATGAAAGTGGAAAATGCTGGAAACACTCAGCAAATCATACAGCATAGAGAAACAGAATTGATTATTTCAGTTTTCCCTCCTTTGCAACTTTGATGAAGAATCTTTGACCTGAAATGTCAGCCTTGAACATATTCAAGGATGAAATACCTATAGCTTTCCAAATTGTGTTGTTTTTCTGTTTTGCTGCTGCAGTACATTGCAATACCTGAAAAAAATACAGTAAGTTAAAACAAGAAATATTAAAAACAAAATAAATAATAGTGCTAAAAGAGACCAAAATAGTGAGATGGTGTTCAAGGGTTCGTAGACCAATCATAAATCTGATGGTGGAGGGGAATAAACAGTTCCTAAAGCTTTGAGTGTACATCTTCAGTCTTCCCTAACTTCTCTTTGTTGGTAGCAATAAGAAGAGTGCATGTAATGGATGGAAAGAGTTCATCATGATGAATGTCACCTTGGAGAAGCATCACCTTTTGAAGATATTCTTGATGGTGTGATGGCTAGTGCCCATGATGGATCTGGCTGAATCTACAACCCTCTGCAATATTTTTCTGATCCTGTGTAGTGCCAGAGACCAGATGGTAATGTAACTGGTCAGAATGGTCCTCACACTACATCAGTAGAATTTTGTCAGCATCTTTGCTGACATATCAAATCTCCTCAGACAACTAATGTTACTGGTGTGCCTTCTTCATAATTGCCTCAGTATATTAGGCCCAGGATAGATTCTCTGTGATGTTGACACCTAGAAACTTAAAGCTTTTCACCCTTTGCATTGCTGACCCCTCAATGAAGACTGGTGTATGTTCTCCTAGCTTTCCCTTCCTGAAATCCACATTGAATATCTGATCTTACGGATGATCAGTGCAAGGTTGTTGTTGCGACACCACTCAACCGCACTCCTATATGCCTTCTCATAACCATCTGAGATTCTGCCAAAATTGTAACATCATCAGCGAACTTATAGATGGTCTTTGAGTTGTGCCTAGCCGCAGTCATGTGTGTAGAGAGTGTAGAGCACTGGGCTAAGCACCCATTCCTGAGGTGTGCCGGTGTTGATAGTCAGCAAGAAGGAGATGTTATTTCTGTTCCTCACTGGCTGTAGTCTGATGAGAAAGTCAAGGATCCAATGACAGAGGAAGGCCTTCACAATCATGAAAAAGGCACACCAGCAGACCTATTTCATTAAGAGTTTGAGGATATTTGGTATCTCCCCAAAGACTTTTGCAAATTTCTATATAAATACTGAGAAAGCATTCTGACTGGCTGCATCAAAGCCTAGTTTGGAGGTTCCAATGCACAGGACAACAAAAGGCTGCAGAGGTTTGTATACTTAGTCAGATCCATCACGGGCACAGCCTTTCTCACCATTAAAGACAACTTTTTAGAGACACTGCTTCAAGAAAGCAGCATCAATCATTGAAGACTCTCACCAAATAGGACAAGCCCTCTTCTCATTATTACTTTCACAGAGGAGGTAAAGGAGCCTCAAGACCACACTAAATGATTTTGCAACAGTTCTTTTTCCTACCTCATCAGATCTCTGACCAGACCAAAAACCCATGAATTGTTGTCTTATTGCACTATTTATTTATTTTAACATAAGGTATGGGAGCAGAATAAGGCCATTTGGCCCATTGAGCCTGTGCTACTATTTAAACATGGTTGATTCAGTTTTTCTCTCAGCCCCAATCTCCTGCCTTCTCTTCATATCCGTTCATGCCCTGACCAATCAAGAATCTATCAACCTCTGCCTTAAATATACATAAAGGCTTGGCCTCTATGCTGCCAGTGACAAAGAATTCCAAAGATTCACCCTCTGGCTAAAGAAATTTATCCTCATCTCTGTTCTAAAAGGACGCGCCTCTATTTTCCCATAAGATATAGGAGAAGAATTAGTCCACTTAGTTTTAGACTCTCACACCATAGGAAACATCCTTTCCACATCCACTGTATCAAGGCATTTCACCATTCGATAGGTTTCAATTACCGTAGATTCCGGATTATAAGCCGCTACTTTTTTCCCACGCTTTGAACAGCTTTGAACACTGCGGCCTTTACTACGGTGTGGCTAATGCATGGTTTTTTTTCATGCCGCCAAAAACATTTTGCCTCGTAACAGTAGACCAATAACATTGATGAGTAGTTCACAGAGGTCCAATGAAATTGTACGATAAATCAAGCGCACTTTCACAATTAAATTATTGTAAATCAGTCATTTGTACTCACCCTCATCAACATGGAAAACACTCGAAGAAAAGCATTGTGCTGCCTTTATGGCAGTTATTTAGTTTATAATATTTTCGCTTAGTAATTCATTTGTTAGTATTTTCTAGTTAAAGTTAGAAGTGTTTTAAGTATATTTGTTTTCTGTACTACATCCCGGGATGCTATGACGTCACATCCGGTTTCGCCGCGTCTTGTGGGGAAAATACCGGTTTGCGATAAACGGAAAGGAGGGGGCGAGCACATTAGACCCGCGCGAAAACGCTGCAAACATATGATACAGCTTTTAAGTTAAAGGCGATCAATAACTTTTCCTGGTAGGCTGCAGTATATATTTTTTTACCAGTCGTTAGGAGATATTGGAATGTTGTTCGTGCACTGTTCAGTAAAAAAGTATACGCAACATAATTTGTGTGTTACCGATACGTATATATATTTAAAAGTAGCCGTGTTACGGGCACGGTTCAAAAAAAAGCATTTGCAATATGTATTTGTTTATGTTACCATACGGATTTAATTAAAAGTTAAAAAATCCTCACGAGTAATATCTTTCTGTGTAAATATCTCATATTACAACGTGGGACACCTGCGGCTTAAAATCCGGTGCGGCTTGTACAAGTACAAAATTGATTTTCTTTCTAAAATTAGAGCCAGCGGCTTTTAATCAGGTGCGCTCTGTAGTACGGAATCTATGGTAGGTCATCCTTCATTCTTCTGAATTCTGGTGAATACAGGCCCAGAGCCATCATATGACAAGCCATTCAATTCTGGAATCACTTTTGTGAAATTATTTTGTAATTTATAGTAATTTATGTCTTTGTACTGCACTGCAACACAACTACAAATTTCATGCTATTGAAAATTTTTAAAGATTCAAGCAAAACATCGCAATGTTCAACAATATGTTTTCTTCAAATGATTCCCGCTTAGTGAGGAGGCAAAGGTTCTATCTACTTTTGATCTCATTATAAATAACTGTCATCATTTCCAAAAGCAATGTTGTTATTAATTCATGGATGCTGATCAAGGACACGCTGCTTAGTTAGTTAAAGGCTCTGTGACAGGTGCACCAAAAAGTAAAATAACACTTACACTTGAAGGCATGTGGATCAAAGGGCACTAGGAACCCATTGTGTCTTTTGTAAGCCACCATGCAGTCTATACAGGCAGAGAGAATTGATTTTGATCCGGATTCATTGTGCCTCAATTCTATGAGGGGTGATTGATAAGCTCATGGCTTAAGGTAGAAGGAGTCAATTTTAGAAAACCTAACACATTTATTTTTCAACATAGTCCCCTCCTACATTTACACACTTAGTCCAGCGGTCGTGGAGCATACGGATCTTGGACCTCCAGAAAGTGTCCACAGCAGGGGTGATTGATAAGTTCTTGGCCTAAGGTAGAAGGAGATGAGTTATACAGTTCTCGTTACATGCACATGCTGTTCAACTCTTTGAGTGATTATGCAGAAAGTTTGAAGTTAATATCTCATCTCCTTCTACCTTAGGCCACGAACCTATCAATCACCCCGATGAGCTATTAACATTTTTTGCTCTGCTGAATATTAACAGTGAGTTCTTCCTGTGAATTGGACTGCCAGAACCTGCACTACTTAACTTTTGAAGAATTTGAATTGATTAATAGGACCATGATTCTGTCACAATCAATGAGAAGTCAATCCAATGTTCAAAATCTCTCCATTCATGCTAATCGGTTACAGAATTGAACGTGATAAAGAAGCTCATGGCAATTACAAGTGAGGGAGAAATCGGCATGGGAAGATTATGAAGAATAAGGTTGGGAGATGGAGCATCTGGGACATGTGAGTCATCGGCAAAGGTAGAGTAGCCAGGATTGTTGGTGTCAGCCTAATGCAGTTGGAGAATATACTCAATGAGTGACAAACAACTGCAGCCAGAAATCATCAGATCTTTGTGTAAGCAAGTGTAGAAGCTATGAGAGGAAATCCATATAGGTTCCGAAGCACCAAAAATGCTTTTTATAGAAATCAAAAAGAAAACAAAACCCTATAGCACTAACCATCAATCACAGAATTCAGCAAATAGCCAATTACCAAAGAAGCTAATGTTTACCTAACTACAGAGCATGAGAAGAATGCACAAAGCACTCACAAATAAAGGGTTAAAGATTTAGTTGTGTTGACAATAGATTAAGGTTCCCCAGTGGGGTAAAACTGTGTGTATCTGGAAGCCAACTAAGAAGAAACACATTTGAAGTGGCAGGGCTAATCATGCAGAAGTATTTTACAATTTTTCCCACTCTTTTGTCCAGATAAAACAGTGCATTATGATGTTGCTTCGACTGAGTGGGGTCAATTTACTGAAAACTTACTCTGAAAAGCAGCCAGAGAATACAAGTTTCAAAAAAAAACTTCCACCTCCAAAAAGGATTTTCCCTATTACTTACAACACTGAAAAGGCAAACTGAGATGGACAATTCTATTATGATACATAATTATTTGTTGTTCCTGCCCCCTTTTTCCACCTCACTCCCTCTGTTTCCTTATCAGATGCAGATTGTAATAGGATCTCAAACTTTTTAGAGGCAATACACAGTGGATGAAAGGAAAATGCTCTATTTGTGAACAAAGGCTGACATCTTTAATTAGCTCAAACCAGTACAAAACCTGACTGGCACTTTATAGGCCAATGCAGTATAACTGAAATACTTCAGCCCTCAGGACTTTCTTTGTATCATTACCCACATTTAGTACAAACAGCGTTTTTTAAGCTATTATCAAAATGGTGATTGTCTGCATCTTATAATAAATGTTTTCAAACTTGTGCATTTATTCCTTTACTGGAGGCCCTGCTAATTAAATTAAGGCTGTTACCAAAGCAATGGAAAGGCTCCATTCTACCTTCCCCTTCATGGCTGATCTCCAAAGCAGATAGTTCTTGTAAAAAATTAAACAAACGTACACCTTAGTCAGTTGTTCTGGTATTTAGTTAACTGGGACAGCCATGGGCTGATGCTCTTACTCTCAATAGTCTACTCTGTCAGAGTTTTTCAGCTACTTTGTGCTATTAATAGTGTTTGTAGACAACAACCTATGTTAAGGAGTTCAGCAACTCAGATTTGACTAGTTACCTGGCAAGTGCCTTGGGATAATTTATCATGAATGTGGGGAGGACAACATCAATGAACTAATGAGAAATTTTCAGAATGAAGTGAAACCATTTTCAGTCAAGACGTGCAAATATGTTTTACAGATTGTAACTCTTTATACAGGAACAGCTTCTATAGCACCTTTAAAGAAAAGATATGAATAATGAATCAAATTTAAGCTTAAAAAGCTGAGCAGCAGTTTTATTCACAGGTCACGTGGTAGGGGTTAAAGTAAGTGGGAAGAGCGCTGGGAGAGGAGGAAAGAGAGAGAATGGGAAACAAGCACTAGAGAACGCAGAATGATACTAGAGAAGGCAGCATGCCATCCTATTTTGTTTGCATGGATCTCTTTTATTTACATGCCATCCAAATGAATTTTTAATGGCAGAAGCCATGGACTTACTTTGATACCAGAATCAAAGTCTTAATCTGTGGATCAAGTCCAAGGACTATCCTAGGTGACTGAAGACAGGGACGATGGGCATAATGGGCACTTTGGATGAGCTGTAGTTTCTGGAGGTTGGATGCTGGAACCATTTACACTGTCAGCTCTGGAGGTGATAAATACATGTCAAGTTTGTGATGTGAAAGCAAAAATTGATAGTCCTAGGAAGGATATGCATGGGTGGATGGGTGAGAGGGTCAGATGCCTTGCCAAGAAAAACAATGTCGGAACGTTTGGTCTGTCTGTCATGGCAACAAAGGTACAAGATTTGTGTCAGGAACCTAGGACAGTAGTTTTAGACATCTACATGTTTCACATTAATATTCCTGCAATGGATTTATTATGGAGGAATAACAGGCAGGATAGACAAAGGGGAGTCAGTGGATGTTGTTCTGTTAGATTTTAAGAAGGCCTTTGACAAGGTGCCACACATAAGGCTGCTCAACAAAATAAGAGCCCCTGGTAATACAGCAACGATGCCAGCCTCGAGATACAGTTAGCTAATTGGCAGGAGGCAAAGAATTGGAATAAAAGTGTTAAAAGGGTTCTAGTTGGTTGCCAGTGACAAGTGGTGTTCCACAGGGGTCGGTATTGGGACCCCTCTTTTCATGTTATCTGTCAGCAATTTGGATGATGGAATAAATGGCTTTGTGGTCAAGTTTGCAGATGATACAAAGACAGGAGGAGGGGGATAGCGCTGAAGAAACAGAGAGACTGTAGATGGACTTGTACAGATTGAGAGAATGGGCAGATGGAATAAAATGCAGGGAATTATAAGGCCATTCACATTGGTATAAAGAATAAAGGCATTGATTATTTTCTAAAAGGGGCAAAAATTAAAATATCAGAGGTGCAAAGGAACTTGGGAGTCCTTTTGCAGGATTCCCTAAAGGTTAACTGGCAGGTTGAGTTGGTGTAAGTAAGGAAACTCCAATGTTATCATTCACTTTGAGAGGACCTGAATGCAAGAGCAATGATGTGATGCTGAGGCTTTATAAGGTGCTAGTCACACTGCACGAAGAGTTGTGAGCAGTTTTGGGCCTCTTATATAAGAAAATAAATGTTGGCATTGGAGAGAGTCCAGAGCTGGTTCCTGAGAATGATTCTGGGGATGAGAGGGTTAATGTATGAGGAGTGTTTGATGGTTTTTGGTCTGTACTCACTGGAGTTTAGAAGAATGAGGGGGGATCTCAGTGAAACCTATCGGATATTGAAAGGCTAAGACAGAGTTAGTTCAAGCTTTATTGTCATTGCTGAGGTCAATGAGACTGCAGCGCCACTCCATTCAGTGCAAAACTGGCAATTCAACTACTAAAAACACAAAGACTACATTTAAAATAACATCTGAGTTATTCAGAATGACATCTAAGTTACAACTGAATTAAAAACAAACAACTCTAAAATGGGGCATTGTTCAGTGCACGACAGCCCTGGGGAAAAAGCTGTTTTTCATTCAGGATGTCTCTGCAAAGATATTTCTCTATCTCCTGCTGGATGGTAGGAGATTAAACAGGTGATTACTGGGGTGGGATAAATCCGTCATGATTTTGTGAGCCCGTCATAGACATCATGGGTTGTAGATGGTTTCCATATCTGTTAACTGTGTCCCAGGAGACCCTTTCTACTGCTTCAGTGTTTATGGAGCATGTTCATTCTGAAATCAGTAATCGCTTCTTTGGATTTTTTGCTATTGAGTGATCGGGTATGGTTATTGCACCATTCAGACAGTTTTTGCACCTCCTCCGTCTATGCTTTTTCATTGTTATTTGTAATTAATCCAATCCAGAACTGATGTGGAGAGGTTGTTTCTTATAGTGGGTGAACTGCAACCAGAGGGTACAGACTCAGAATAGTGGGCTGTCCATTTAGAATAGAGATGGGAAGAGATTACTTTAGTGAGAGAGTGGTGAATCTGTGGAATTCACTGTTACAGACAACTGTGGAGGCCGAGACATTGAGTATATATAAAGCAGAGGTTAATAGGTCTCTGGGGTAGTCAGGGTGTCAAAGGTTATGGGGAGAAGGCTGAAGAATGGGGTTGAGGGATAATAAATAAGCCACCATGGGATGGCTGAGCAGACTCGATGGGCTGAGTGGCCTAATTTGGCTCCAATATCTTATGATCACAATATTCCTAGGTCACAGAATTACAGAAAAGATAGAAAAAAGGGTTTGACCCAGTGAGTCTGTTTCAGTTCAATGTGAGAGCAGCCTAGTTATTTACATCCTTTGTCCTCTTCTCATAGCTTTATAAATTATTTTTTTAGCTTCTTATCCAATCTTAATGACATAATTAAATTTGGTTCTGACTTTAGCAGTGCACTATAGATTCTGAACACTTTACATGCAAGAACAAAACATTTCCTTATGTCTGTTTTGGTTCTTTTGCCAGCTACATTCATTCTCAGTTACATCGATATTTATAATAAAGGAAAAGTTTAACCAGAAGGTATTCTGCAGATGCAATACACACAAAATGCTGGAGGAACTCAACAGGTCAGGCAGCATCTATGAAAATAAATTAACAGTTGATGTTTCAGGTCGCGACCCTTCATCAAGACTGAAAGATCCTTCAAGTCAGAAATTCTGACATGGCTCTTTTGAGCTGAAAATCTGCTGACCAAGAAACAATACTAATAGAAATTGACCCAATTTGATTGTTTGGATTCTAAGTTTGTTCAGAATAGCAGCCAGATCTGCACAGTGGAACAAATATCTGCTACTCCTCAGATCTACAGACCTGGGTTCAATCCTGACCAGCGGTCCTGTTTGTGTGGTTCTTTCTATAATTGTGTAGGTTTCCCCAAGGTGCTCTAGTTTCTCCCACATCTCAGTGGTGTTAGAGTTCATATTCAGATAGAGATTCATTTGTTTATCACATGCACATCAAAGCACATCCCTTCCCACCGATCTCCCTCCTGGCACTTATTCTTGTAAGCGGAACAAGTGCTACACCTGCCCTTATACTTCCTCCCTCACCACCATTCAGGGCCCCAGACAGTCCTTCCAGGTGAGGCGACACTTCACCTCTGAGTCGGCTGGTGTGGTATACTGCGTCCGGTGCTTCCGGTGTGGCCTTTTATATATTGGTGAGACCCGACGCAGACTGGGAGACCGTTTCGCTGAACACCTACACTCGGTCCGCCAGAAAAAGCAGGATCTCCCAGTGGCCACACGTTTTAATTCCACATCCCATTCCCATTCTGATATGTCTATCCATGACCTCCTCTACTGTCAAAATGAATCCAAACTCAGGTTGGAGGAAAAACACCTTTTATACTGGCTGGGTAGCCTCCAACCTGATGGCATGAACATTGACTTCTCTAACTTCCGTTAATGCCCTTCCTCCTCTTCTTACCCCATCCCTGACATATTTAGTTGTTTGCCTGTTCTCCATCTCCCTCTGGTGTCACCCCCCCCACCTTTCTTTCTCCCGAGGCCTCCCGTCCCATGATCCTTTCCCCCTTTCCCTTCTCCAGCTCTGTATCACTATTGCCAATCACCTTTCCAGCTCTTAGCTTCATCCCACCCCCTCCAGTCTTCTCCTATCATTTCGCATTTCCCCCTCCCCCCATTACTTTCAAATCTCTTACTATCTTTCCTTTCGGTTAGTCCTGATGAAGGGTCTCGGCCCGAAACGTCGACAGCGCTTCTCCCTATAGATGCTGCCTGGCCTGCTGTGTTCCACCAGCATTTTGTGTGTGTTGTTGAGTGAAATGTATTGCTTGCATTAGAAACCGATACAACCTAAGGATATGCTGGAGACCCATTCTTGCGCCAACATAGCACGTCCATAACGTTCATCAGAAAACACAAACAATAGAAATAGCAACAATTCAGCACAACTAAACAAGCCCCATTTCTCCCTCCCACTCACACACAAAAAGCTTCAAACCTCAAGGGGTCATCCCTGGCCCAGAATCGCAGATGCAATGACAACAGGCCTTGGACCGCTGGACACACTGACCTTTGACCTTTGGTATTGGTTCCTGGGACACACCAATCACAAGCTTTGAATGCTGGGCCTCACATGGACCTGGGTTGGGATGTGGGGGCATTACTGGCTCTCATGCCTCCTGCCCTCATGGACCTCTGATTCTGCAATTTACCAACCTGCTGGGTCATCAGCCCTCATCCATGGGCCCACCAACCTGCCACATCTAACTCCCCTCAAACCTGCCCCTAAACCCTAACTTGTCCCTTACTTTCCCACACTGTCCCCAAAATCATCCTTACACACCTATAAAACAAGAGAGTCTGAGGTATGTTAATTAACCACTGTAATTGTGTGTAGTTGAATAGTAGAATCCCAGTGGAAATGATGGGAATGAGGATGGGAGTTGGAGAGAAGAATATAACAGTATTAGTGTAAACATGTATGGACTCAGTGGCGAAAGGGACTGTTTCAGTGAGACCTACGAGTGATGATGCAACTTGAGAATAGCCGTATTGATTCAACAGATTTGCCAGACTTCAAGCAAATAAAGTACAGTCTGAAACATCCTGGAGTCAGACCAGAGTAACTGATCAGATCTGTGGTTTGTATTTTTATTATGGCTTTAATTTTTACTATAAATTGGGCAGAAAAAATCTGAGAATTTGTAACCACACAAAACAAAAGTTCTTCCTGAATAAATCTACAATACTGTAGATCGCCCTCAAAGAGACCAGAGCATAGAAACAGGTCCTTTTGCCCACCTAATTAATGCTGAACTATTATTCGATATGTCAATCCATGGCCTCCTCTACTGTCATGATGGGGCCACTCTCAGGTTGGAGGAACAACACCTTATATTCCATCTGGGTAGCCTCCAAACTGATGGCATGAACATAGATTTCTTGAACCTCTCTTAATGCCCACCCTCCCCTATACCATTCTCTCACCTTATCTCCTTGCCTGCCTATCACCTCCCTCTGGTGCTCTTACCCCACCCTCCCCCCCTCCCCATTCCTTCTTCCATGGCCTTCTGTCCTGTCCTATCAGATTCCCCCTTCTCCAGCCCTGTGTCTCTTTCACCAATCAACCTTCCCAGTTCTTTATTTCATCCCTTCCCCTCAGGGTTTCACCAATCATCCTGTGTTTCTCTCTCCCCTTCCTCCACCATTTCAATCTACTCCCCATCTTTTTTTCTCCAATACTGCCGAAGGGTCTCAGCCTGAAATGTCAACTGGACTCTTTTCCATAGATGCTGCCTGGCCTGCTGAGTTCCACCAGCATTTTATGTGTGGTTACTTGGATTCCCAGCATCTGCAGATTTTCTCTTGTTTATTATTCTCCCTAGTCTCATCGATCTGCACCTGGACCATAGCCCTTCATGCCCTTCCCATCCATGTACTTATCCAAACTTCTCTGCAATGTTGAAATCAAACCCGCATCCACCAATTCCACTGACAGCTTGTTTCACCCTTAAGACATGACCTTTAGTTCTAGCCCCACCCAACCTCACCGAAAAAAGCCTGCTAGCATTTACCCTTTCTATACCCCCCATAATTTTGTACACAACAATCAAACCTCCCCTTATTCTCCTATGCTCCAGGGAATAAAGTCCTGACCTATTCACCTTTTCCCTATAGCTCAGGTTCTCAATTCTCAGTCTCATCCTTGTAAATTTTTTCTGTACTCTTTCAATCTTATTACAGCTTTTCTGCAGGTGGGTCATCAAAACTGTAGTTAAGTTAGACCTCAACAATGTCTTATATAATGTCAACATAGCATACCATCTCCTGTACTCAATACTTTGATTTATGAAGGTCAATGTGTCAAGACCTCTCTTTATGATCCCATCTAACTGTGATTCCATTTTCAACAAATTACCAATCTGCTTTCCTGTATCCCTCTGTTAAACTGCACTCCTCAATGCCCTACCATTCACTATGTATGCCCTATCTTGGTTTCTCTCCCAAAATGCACCACCTCACACTTGTCTGCATTCAATTCTATCTGCCATTTTTCAACCCATTTTTCCCAGTGGTTCAGATCCCACTGCAAGCTTCGATGGCCTTCCTTGCTGTCCACTATTCCCCAGTCTCGGTATCACCTGCACATTTGCTGATCCAGTTTACACATTTTCAACCAGATTGTCGATATAGAGGACAAGTAATAATAGACCCAGCACTGATCCCTGTGGCACATCACTAGTCACAGTTCTTCAGTCAAAGAGGCAACCACACTACCACTCTCCTGCTTCTCCCTCAAAGGTAATGTTTAGTCCAATTTACTACCTCACTCATCCTGAATACCAAACAACTAAACCTTCACTGCCAGCTTTTCATGTGGGACCTTGTTAAAGTCCATGTGAACAACATCCACTGCCTTCCCTTTATCAACTTTCCTGGAACCTCCTTGAAAAACTCTATTTTTCACTTCACTGCTCATACTTTTTCCTTGCACCATCTGCTCTGTGAGCATTTAATAATAATAATAATAATAAGAAGAAGTACTTTATTGATCACGAGTGGGAAATTATTTTGTTACCGCAAGAACATTTAAAAACTCACCTAGCAATGTGCAGACTTAACTACCGTAATATTACAGTCCAGAATAATAATATACACAATAATAATTTACCAATGTGCAATAATAATGGACAAAATAATAAAAGTGAAACTATTGTACTATGATGTGTGTTCTCCTGTTGCACAGAGATGAACTGTTTTATATGCTTATTGAATTTGGTGGGAAAGATTTTCTGTAATGGTCCTTGTGACAGCGGAGCTGAATGAGTCTGGTCCAAAGGGTGCTCCTCTGCTTATTCAGTAGGTCATGGAGAGGAAGTGTCAGATTGTCTATAATGGATAACAGTTTGTTTAGTGACCTCCTCTCTACCACTAACTTAAAACAGCTCAGATTGTAACCAAGGATGGATCCAGCCTTTTTGATGAGTTTATTTAGTCTTTTTGCATCGCCAGCACTGATGCTGCTCCCCACCATAAAGCTGCAAAGAAGACTGCAATTGCTACAACCGACTGGTAAAAGATCTCCAACAAAGTACCCAGGACATCACCAAGGAGTGATGTCTCAGAAAGGCAGCGTCCATTATTAAGGACATCCAGGGTATGCCCTTTTCTCACTGTTACCATCAGGTAGGAGGTACAGAAGCCTGAAGGCAGAGACTCAGCAATTCAGGAACAGCTTCTTCCCCTCTGTCATCCAATTCCTAAATGGATATTGAACCCTTGGACAGTACCTCACTTTTTATTATTTCTGTTTTATACATGATTTTTAATCTATTCAATATAGGTATACTGCAATTGATTTACTTATGTATTTATTATTATTATTTTAGTTTTTTTTCTTCTGTATTATGTATTGCATTGAACTGCTGCTGCTAAGTTAACAAATTTCATGACATATGCCAGTGATAACAAACCTGATTCTGATTCTGACATCCTGCTGCATACATTGAAGGATCTGAGCTTCTGCAAATACTCAAATACATTGCTAGAGGTATAATGTATAGTCTTATTGTGAGCCATAGTAGCAATGGCAGGTAGTGAATCTATATCTAAAATAGTATAAAGGAATAATACAGAGCTTAAGAGATTGACTTAAGCGCAACATGCATTACAAGGTACTGGGCATATTAATCTTATAGTCAAATTTCTCTAAGCTGTTGAGTAGGAAGGAAAGATATAACAACCACAAATTTACACTATCTTTGTGAAAATCTACTAGCTTCACTGTTTCTTATATTTTTAAAATTCATTTAGGTACAAGTTTCCAAAGAGTGAACATGTTGACTTGCTTTCCCATTTTGAACAAGTTCCCTTGTATTATACTCCATTCTGACTTGTCCTCAATGGATGTGTTAAACTTAAGGATCCAATGTAATTAGTTATATATACCCAACCAATCTCTTGTTCTTCGTGAAAATGTCTAAATATGATTCACTCTGAAGAGTTCCATTAAATGCTCCATGCAGTAATGATCTCGAAAGTTCCCTTAACATGGCCAGGTCCATGGAGCAGTCGAAAGTCAATTCCAACAAAATATTATTGGTTTTAAGACAGGAGTGTGACAGAAGGGTCAAAGATAAGCAAAATTGTGGGCTAATACTAGCAATTCCCACTAGCAGGGCCCAAGAGTACAGGCCCTCTACACTGGGAGTTCCTATGATTCTGGCCTCTAAAGCAGAAGATACTTCACCAGTAGTATATTTGGAAAATGTTAGTCTATTTAGTCCATTCCATTTCTTTTGTAGAAGGGGCATTTAGATTTCTGGGTGTTCCATTTAGATTTTTAGTTTCTTGAAGAGCATTAATAAAACTACTGGAACCAGTATCCAGAGGTCTACTGTGAAGCATAGAAACATAGAAAATAGGTGCAGGAGTAGGCCATTTGGCCCTTCAAGCCTGCACCGCCATTCAGTATGATCATGGCTGATCATCCAACTCAGAACCCTGTACCTGCCTTCTCTCCATACCCCCTGATCCCCTTAGCCACAAAGGCCATATCTAACTTCCTCTTAAATATAGCCAATGAACCGGCCTCAACTGTTTCCTGTGGCAGAGAATTCCACAGATTCATCACTCTCTGTGTGAAGAAGTTTTTCCTCATCTTGGTCCTAAAAGGCTTCCCCTTTATCCTTAAACTGTGACCCCTCATTCTGGACTTCCCCAACATCAGAAACAATCTTCCTGCATCTAGCCTGTCCAATCCCTTTAGAATTTTATACGTTTCAATAAGATCCCCCCTCAATCTTCTAAATTCCAGTGAGTATCCCAAAATATCCCAAAGGCATCCTCAGTTTCTACATTTTAATTTGCAGCCAAGATGCACAAAGAGGGAGCACTGAATGTGTCCCTGAGGCTTCCATGCCAATAGCCATTAAGTAATTCATCACCCAACCCAGCAATCTAGACAGGGGACATCAGTTTAGGCATTTGTCTGAAATTAAAGATATAAATTTGCAAATGGTAAAGGTCAGAACTGGGAGATTCTTACTTTGGAAGATGACATGTCCCAACCCAGGGGTGGCAAACTCATGACACAAATGGCCAAGATGGCACACAAAGAATCTTTGTTGGCATGCGGCTTGCAGTTTTACCTTTATCCTTTAAACACAATCCATAATAAAAAAGATAGATAAAGATTATTTTTACTAACAAATGAAGCAGCAAATGATTTTTTACAATCCAAGAGCAGTGAGATGCTTTCACAGGAAACTTCTCATGCAGACTTGGCGCCAGCTAGACAGTTACAAAATCATGTTACGTTGGATGATATGTTTTAAAACCTTTGCAGACCTGGTGTACACATCACCATTTGGACGGTAAACAGTTGGGCCATTTGGAAGTGGCTTCATTCTGCTAATATTTACCCCTGACATCTCCTCTGTACCTACTCCCTAGCACCATAAACCTGGGTCCTATTGTGGAAATCATTTCAGCCCTGGGAAAAAGCCTTTGACTATCCACACAATCAATGCCTCTCATCATCTTATACACCTCTATCAGGTCACCTCTCATCCTCCGTCGCTCCAAGGAGAAAAGGCCAAGTTCACTCAACCTGTTTTCATAAGGCATGCTTCCCAATCCAGGCAGCATCCTTGTAAATCTCCTCTGCACCCTTTCTATGGCTTCCACATCCTTCCTGTAGTGAGATGACCAGAACTGAGCACAATACTCCAAGTGGGGTCTGACCAGGGTCCTATATAGCTGCAATATTACCTCTTGGCTCTTAAATTCAATTCCACGATTAATGAAGGTCGATACACCGTATGCCTTCTTAACCACAGAGTCAACTTGCACAGCTGCTTTGAGCGTCCTATGGACTTGGACCCCAAGATCCCTCTGATCCTCCACACTGCCAGGAGTCTTACCATTAATAGTATATTATGCCATCGTATTTGACCTACCAAAATGAACCACCTCACACTTATCTGAGTTGAACTCCACCTGCCACTTCTCAGCCCAGTTTTACATTCTATCAATGTCCCGCTGTAACCTCTGACAGCCCTCCACACTAAGCTTTTCAGTCTGCTGCAAGTCATCACTACAATTGCCATGGTCCTTTTCCATAGTGAATACTTAAGTAAAGTATTCATTAAGTACCTGTGCTATTTCCTCCGGTTCCATACATACTTTTCCACTATCACACTTAATAGGTCCTATACTTTCACGTCTTATCCTCTTGCTCTTCACATACTTGTAGAATGCCTTGGGGTTTTCCTTAATCCTGCCCACCAAGGCCTTCTCATTGCCCTTCTGGCTCTCCTAATTTCCTTTTTAAGATCCTTCCTGGTAGCCTTATAATCTTCTAGATCTCTAACATTACCTAGCTCCCTGAAACTTTTGTAAGCTTTTCTTCTTGACTAGTTTTATTATAGCCTTTGTACACCATCCACAGAGACTCCGTAGACAATTTCTCCATGACATCCACCTTTTCTGCAGCCACGACACTATCTCTGATCAACAGTGCCAGGCCCTCACCTCTTTTGCCTCCCTCCCTGTCCTTTCTGAAGCATCTAAAACCCGGTACTTGAAGTAACCATTCCTGTCCCTCAGCCATCCAAGTCTCTGTAATGGCCACCACATCATAGCTGCAAGTACTGATCCACTCTCTAAGCTCATCTACTTTGTTCACAACACTCCTTGCGTTAAAATAGACACATCTCAAACCCTCCACCCGAGTGCGTTCTTTCTCTATCTCCTGCCTATCCTCCCTCACACAATGCGTCCAAGCTTTCTCTATTTGTGAGCCAACTGCCTCTTCCCCAGTCTCTTCAGTTCAGTTCCCACCCCCCAACAATTCTAGTTTGAACTCTCCCCAGTAGCCTTAGCAAACCTCCCCATCAGGATATTGGTCCCCTGGGATTCAAGTGCAACCTGTCCTTTTTGTACAGGTCTCACCTGCCCCAAAAGAGGTCCCAATGATTCAGAAATCTGAATCCCTGCCCCCTGCTCCAATCCCTCAGCCATGCATTTATCCTCCACCTCATTCTATTCCTATACTCATATGGTACAGGCAGTGATCCTGAGAATATTACCTTTGCGGTCCTGCTTCTCAACTTCCTTCCTAACTCCGTGTAGTCTTTTTTCAGGACCTCTTCTCTTTTCCTACTTATGTCATTGGTACCAATATGTATCACAACCTCTGACTGTTCTCCCTCCCACTGCAGGATATCTTGGATGTGATCTGAAACATTCCGGACCCTGGCACCTGGGAGTCAAACTACCATCCAAGTTTCTTTCCTGCGTCCACAGAATCATAGAGTCCCTTATCACTGCTGCCATCCTCTTCCTTTCCCTACCTTTCTGAGCCACAGGGCCAGACTCTGTGCCAGAGGCATGGCCACTGTTGCTTCCCCCAGGTAGGCTGTCCCCCCCAACAGTACTCGAACAGGAGTACTTATTGTCAAGAGCTACAGTCACAGGGGTACTCTCTAGTACCTGACTCTTCTCCTTTCCTTTCCTGACTGTGACCCACTTGTCTGTCTCCCGCGGCCCCAGAGTGACCATCTGCCTATAACTCCTTTCTATTACCTCCTCACTCTCCCTGTCCAGATGAAAGTTAGCAAGCTGCATCTCCAGTTCCCTAACACGGTCCATTAGGAGCTGCAGCTCGACACACCGGGTGCAGATATGGACGTTTGGGAGGCTAGGAGACTCCAGGATCTCCCACATCTAACACCGACTACAGAAAACCAGTCTCTCTCACACACACACACCCACATCTCCAATAAACTTTGCTCTAATTATGTCAGTGACTTGCTTGAATCTCATGCTGAAGAGCTAAGCAATGAAAATCTTCGAGAACTAGAAAAGCAGCTGTTGGAAGAGGTAAAAGAACAGGACATTTAAACCACTGAACCTGAAAAGAGGTACAATACCAGAGAATTAACAGCAGCTTTGAAGAAATTTGGAGAAGTCTGACAATACTAAAAGTGTAAGACTCTATCTTAGTAAGATAAACCGAGGATTTCAGGATTTGATGCTACACAGAAATTTTAGAAGGAAAAAAAAAGCCAACAGTTCAATAATCATTTGATAGGTTTCCTTAAAGAATTTGAAGGGAAGTCAGAATAAGTTGCCTCTATCTCAGTAGCATCTCTAGAACTAGTTGCACCTACCTCAGTACAGTGGAGATGTTAAAATATTCAGTGATTTGGTATACATTTCGGCGCAAAACATTCACTGCACTCTTTTTTCATAGCTGTTGAGTTTCTCCAGCACTTTGTGTGTGTTGCTTCTATACATAAAGAGGTACTTCCTGATTTATGGACAAATTCAAATTATGGATTTCTGTAAAAATGGAACCTATTTGAAACCCGGGGATGACCTGCAATTAGCTTTTAAGTGGAGTTAGAGGGAGCAGGCTCTAAACTGTAAAAACAGATTCCTGTTGTCTCCACCCCAAGGTCCCGGTAAACTTGAAATGAAGTTACAGGTGCAAACTCTAGCAAGTCTTTATATAATCTCTTCCTTCCCTGTGGATCTTCTGGGCTTGTCCTATCAAGAAAACAATTGCTAATAATGTAATGTATAAAAGCATGGCCGGTTTGAAAAGTTGTACCATTTTCTAAGACAAAATAAGCACAGCAGCTCTTTAGTGTAAATTGTGGACAATGTGAACTGCACTGTGCCCTGAGTCCTGATAAACAACCACAGTCTAGCATATCTTTGCTATTTATCAAGCATTGTTATGGCTACTAAAAAGGTCACAAAGGACTTGTGGCACCATGAAGCCCACCTCAGTTATTCCAGGGAGGGAAGTTTTGTCATGTAATACACTGACAGAACACTACAGATACTGCCTCATTGCCTGTCAATCTTGTCACTGGATCTGTAGCTTCAGACCCTTTTAGTTTAAGTGTTCAGGTTCCGTGGAAGTAGGTCTTAATTCTGAGCAAGCTGGATCTGAGGAGAAATTGCTTTCTTTTAATTTCCCGGCTGGTTTATTAGGCAGATTGTGTAGTGAAAAGGCAGCTAGGTCAGACACAGCAGAGGATTAGCATGGTCTCTTTGTGTGGTATTTATAGCAAGATCTGGCCAATGTCAATCCCCACTTTATTGTTTTATTCTCTTGAAACCTGTGAATTTTACCTTCACCTCAGATAATAAAACATGTGCTTACTGGGGGGGGGGGGGGGGTGGAAGCAATGCCTTTCTGTAACAATCTGCATTCAGAACGCAGTTTTATTTTGATTAGGAATTTGAACGCTCTTTTCAATTCACAATTTTTTTTACATTTTTTAGTGTTTGTTATTTTCATGCTATCCTACAAAAATGCTATTTCTCTCTTTTCTTTGCAATGAATATCTTAACAAGATCTGTAGATTAGTTGAGCAAGCAGTAATTTTTATTGGGAAGTATTGAACTGAAATGACTTCAGCCATTACAGAACAAAATAGACCTCAACTCTATTTGGTAAATTTACATTCTCTACAATTAAATAAAGATCCCTCAATAGTTTAGTAAATCATCCATGCATCTCTATAAACATTTTTGTGAAGCTAAAGTCAAGATGAAGCCTTAATTTCTATCATTTCTATCAATAAAATTAAAATAATTTATTGATAAGTGAAGCTGTGTTCTGCAGGGGAAAAAAATATAAAATAAAATAGTATTTTTTATATTCTGTGGATGCCAAGAATTTGGAAATTCTAAGAGCATCTAGGAATTAACAACTTTATATGAACTAAGAATGTTTACTCTGGGAGAAAGTAAATATTATCCACGAGCTTCCTCTCCTGATCATCAAATTGAAATCAAACTCATAAGGAAATAAACTGAAGTGAGGAGATGCACTTGTTTATTCATATCATGTGAACATCTGTTTTAATTCAAATCTGGGATTTAATATCCTTCCAATTTTTTAAATTGATCTAATTCATAATAGAGTCCTTCTTGAACTTACTCTTAAAAGTATCTGAATTTCATATTGATTTAGATCAGAAATGAAATTAAAATCTACCCGTTTGTTACCCTTTACTAAGAAAACAACTTTCATAAGATCTTTGATGAAATATTTGTTTACTAAGAAAATTCAGCCATGGATTATAAAGACAGAGATAGCAGAGAAAGTAGCGAAAAGCAGTGAACTGTTGGTGTTCAGACTGGTGGGAAATGTGCAGGACTATTCCCTAGGGATCAGTAACACTGTCCTTTATAAACTGGACATGTACTCAGCACATACTTTTAAAGTTTCGCCGAAACTTGGAAATGTAGAAAATAAGGAGAAATATAGCTACAAAGTTAAGATGGATATGGACTGGTGAGTAAAATGGTTAGATGCATTAGTTAACACTAATTAGTTAACAATGAAAGTTAACACTGATAAATGTGAAATCAATAATATTGTAAAGAATGTAAGAGGATATTGAGTTTGCATGTTGATTCTCTGCTTCTCTTTTATTTTAATTGTGGTTGATCTTACCTTGAGTCTCAATGCCACTGAACTGTCCAAAATACATAACCATTGATTTCTGCATGTTCTAAAAAAACATGTCCATTGGTACCTTGAATATATTTAAGGACTCAGCATATCCACTTCCTTGGTGTAGAAAATTCTGAAACATTGGAAATCATTGAGTGAAGAAACCTCTCCTTCAATTTAATCCTATGTAAATGACTCCTTGCTCTTGGACTATTGCTCCCTAGTCCATACTCCCTGACCAGGTTAAAGATGTTCATACCACTCTCAGTCAAGCTTCTTTGAAACTTGTATGTTTCAAAGAAAAACATATATGTGTCTCAGTCTTAACTATAGATTTTTTGGCCCAGGCCAATCAAACCCTCCTCATACATCAGCCCTTCATGCCAAGAATCAAGACAGTGAACAGTTGCTATCTTCACCCCAGCATATTTTTCCTCAGATATGAAGACCAAACATCCAACTGGCTTCATTTACAAACTTTATACTTTTAAACTTGGGAGTGAAAGGTTGAAATTGAAGGATAAGCTCCATTATGGGCATTAGTCTCCATAGTATCCAGGACATCTTCAAGGAACAGTGCCTCAGAAAGGTGGCATCCATCTTTAAGGACCCCAATCACCCTGGATATGCCTGTCTCACTGCTACCAGCAGGAAGGAGGGACAGGGCCTGAAGGCCCACAATCAATGATTCAGGAACAGCTTCTTTCCCTACCCAATTTCCAAATGGCCTTTGAACCCCTGAACACTACCTGACTACCTTTTTATTTTTATTTTTATTCTGCTTATTTAATTTAACTATTTTATATATAATCACTATAATTCATGATTTTTCTATCATTATGCATTGCATTGTATGGCTGCTGCAACGACAACAAATTTCATAACATATTCCAGTGATATTAAACCTGATTCTGATTCTAAAAGCTGCTCATATAAATAAAGAACTGAAGGATGTTCAAAGTCAGATATGCTTTTGATAGGGTTTATAAGTAGCATGATTCAATTGCTGCTGGCTTGGTAACCAAAGAATACAAATTATAGGTCATTTGCAACAGAAGCAAAGGCAATGTGAGCAAGCATTTCCATTAATGCAGCCATCTTGATCCGCTGTACGTTATTTGAAGTGATGCTGGGAGCAGATTTAACAGTAACATTTCAAAGAGACTCAGAGTAGAAAATACCTTACTGGTCTGTGGGTGAAGAAAATGAGACAGAGATTAAATTACTTAGCTCTGCCAAGAAACTGGTACATGAACAGTGGTCCAAATGGCCTTCTACTGTGTGATAAATGTCCATATTTAGCTTATAACAAGATTTTCCAGACATTGTTTATTGAATTATAATTCTGCCACTGTGGTGAACACATTGGATTCAGGAATACCGTATTAAAGTGGGATGGGGTTGGGTTGAGGGAGGAAGTAGCTCCATCTCTGTAAACCTAGCCAATAAAAACCCAAGAAGTATAGATACCTAACAATAGTTGCGCATGGAGTGTAATTTATAAGACTTTAGCTGAATATAGAACTGTCACATTTGCATTACAGATGCAGGTGTTTCTGAAACCTTTAACATTGTTTTCTTATGCTGGTAATGTTATACTGAGTAGCTTTCAATGGATAAATGTTTAACATAAGAATAGAACAATCTACATAATTTGTAAGGCATCCTCTCCTGTGAATTGACCTGTTGCCTATTGTGGATTCCTCTACATGCTTGTGTATCTGGCAGTGAAATCATAATCTCATGGACTGTTATATTTCAGTAGTGCTATTTAATGGATGAGATGTTAAAATGAGGCCTGTTTCTCTGTTCTTCTGACTCACATAGATATTAAAGATCTGATAACTCTATTCGATGATTATCAGGGAGATCCCTAGATGCTGGAGTTAAATATTTCTCCAACTGAAAAATAGATTAATTGATCGTTTACCTAAACCAAGTTCATTAAGATAAACACAAGCATTGTTAAAGTATAATTATAATAATCATCTGCATAAAATTCTAGAAAACAGTGCCTAGAAATTTGATTGTATGGTGCTGTTCGTTTTCCCCAGTGTTATGCTATTGAAAATATATTTTTACACAATGACGTGAATTAATGTTGATTTAATGATTATTTTAATTCAGTCTAAAATTTCTATTAGACCAGTGAACAATCACCTATATATAGTTCCTAAATTAAGACTATAGCACCATAAGACATAGCAGCAGAATTAGACCATTCAGCCCATTGAGTCTTTTCCATAATTCAACCATAGCTGATTTATTTTTCCTTTCTGGCCCTAGACTCTCCCTCTGCTAAAAAAATCCTCCCCACATCTGCTGTATCCAGGCTTTTCAATATCCAGTTGGTTTCAATACTATTCTCCTTTCATCCTTCTAAATAGGTCCTGAGCCATCAAACACTCCGCATACATTAACCTTTCCATCCTGGAATTATTCTGGTAAGCCTCTTCTGGACCCTCTCAAATCCCAGCACATTCTTTCTTAGGTATGGATCCCAAAACTGTTCACAATACTCCAAATGTGGTCTAACCACTGTCTGTTAAAGCCACAACATTGCATCCTTGTGTTTATATTCCCACCCTCTCGAAATTAATGCTAACATCACATTTGGTATCTTTACAACAGCAAGTTAAAATTTTATGGAATCCTACACTAGGTCTTCCAAGATGTTTTGCTCCGCTTATTTCTGAATTCTCTCCCAATTTAAAAAATAGTCTACACATTTATTCCTTCTGCAAAAGCGCATAAATATACACTTTTCTACACTATATTCCATCTGCTCCTTCTTTGTCCATTCTCTCAATCTATTCAATCCTGTGGACAACCTATCTTTGAATCATCTGTAAACTTGGTCACAAAGCCAGCTATTCTGTCATCCAGATCATATAATGAGAAAAGTAGCAGATCCAATACAGATTCTTTCAGAAGACAACTAGTCACCAGGAGCCAACCAAAGAAGGCCCCCACTTTGCCTTCTGTCAATCAACCAATCTTCTATTCATGCTACTAACTTCCTTGTAATACCATGGGCTGCTATCACGTTTAGCAGCCTCACATGCAGAAACCTTGTGGAAGGCCTTCTGAAAACACAAGTCAACAACATCCACTGACCTTACTTTGACTATCCTCCTTGTTACTTCTTCAAAGAAATTCAACAAACTTGTCAGGTAAGGATAAGGACAGTTAATACTCTGCAGAACCCTCTGGAGGATTAAGCTGAAATATTCATTCACATTGGATTGCTATGTTTATTTTCACAAACCAAACGATGCACCAGAATTTCAAGCTGCAGCTCTCTTCCCGACAGATCGTGCTGCATTAACATTCATTGCTTTAATAAATAGGTATATGCATAGACACAGCAATAGTTGGAAACTGTCTCATGATCAAAATCAGCATCAGGTTTATTGTTATTGACATAAGTCATGAAATCTGTTGCAGATAAATATACCGTAGGAATAGCAAATTACTACAAGTTACAATACATTTTTTTCCTTCATAGATGGAAAATGGATCTAACTCTTGAAATCTGCATTTTGAAGAAAATGTTTTGATCATCGTTACCTTGTGAGAACTTGCTGTGTGGAAATGGAGTCCTATGTTTCTTCTTTTGTAGTAATGATTATACTATAAAAGTATTTAATTGCCAAACTCGTTTACACCAGCTTTTCTTCCAGAATTTCGGACACAGAATAATGTAATGACATACAGAGAAAGAAAATCAAAGACTTGTCCAAAGAGGAAGTTCAGTTAGACAGACAGGGGCAATTGGGAGCAAGTTGCAGTTGTAGGGCAATGGAAACTGAGGATGCATAAGGAGCTGGATATGAAAGAGTGCAGAGATCCTTCAGGGTAGCAGAGGTGGAGCAGATTACATGAGACTGGAAAAGGATTTGAACAAAGGGATGATATTACTGGATTGGAAGTAAAGATTATTTGGCAAGCACTGCAGTGTGAGGTGAATATTGCCAAATAGGAATAGTAGTTAGAAGAAAAACATAATTGCAGAAATTCCAAAACTTCTGTGGAAATCCTAAACCAAAAACAGAAAATGCTGGAAGCACTTAGAAGATCAGGCAGTATCAATGAGGAGGGAAGGGGTCAACATTCTGGGCCACAACCTTTTCATTGGAACTGAAAAATTGAGCAGACAAGCATGCTTTAAATTGCACAGAGGGGACTGGGTGAAGAGAAGAGAGGGAGTGACTGTGATAGAGTTCAGGCCAAAGATGTGAAGGTAGCAATTACTTTAAAAACTGAAAAATGGAGACCAAAGAAAATTGACACAACTGAAACACAAAGATACAGCTACATCTATGGAGATAAAAGGGGTACTTGAAATTGTTAAATTCAAAATTAAGTCCTGATAACTGTAATGTAGAAACCTAGAAAACCTAAAGCGCAATACAATCCCTTCAGCCCACGATGCTGTGCTGAAAATGTACTTACTTAGCAATTAGCTAAGCTTACCAATAGCCCTTTATTTTTCTAAGCTCCATGTACCTATCCAGGAGTCTCTAAAAGGACCCTATCGTATCTGCCTCCACCATCGTCACCGCAGCCCATTCCACGCACTCACCACTCTCTACGTAAAAAACTTACCCCTGACGTCTCCTCTGTACCTACTTCCGAGCACATTAAAACTGTGCCCTCTCGTGTTAGCCATTTCAGCCCTGGGAAAAAGCCTCTGACTATCCACACGATCAATGCCTTTCATCATCTTATACACCTCTATCAGGTCACCTCTCATCCTCCGCCGCTCCAAGGAGAAAAGGCCGAGTTCTCTCAACATAGTTTCATAAGACATGCTCCCCAATCCAGGAAACATCCTTGTAAATCTCCTCTGAACCCTTTCTATAGTTTCCACATGCTTCCTGTAGTGAGGCAACCAGAACTGAGCACAGTACTCTAAGTGGGGCCTGACCAGGGTCCTGTACAGCTGTAACATTAACTCTCAGCTCTTAAATTCTGTCCCATGGTTGATGAAGGCCAATGCATCCTATATCTCCTTAATCACAGAGTCAACCTGCGCAGCAACTTTGAGTGTCCTATGGACTCGTACCCCAAGATCCCTCCAATCCTCCACACTGCCAAGAGTCTTACTATTAATACTATATTCTGCCATCATATTTGACCTACCAAAACAAACCACCTCACACTTATCTGGGTTGAACTCCATCTGCCACTTCTCAGCCCAGTTTTGCATCCTATCGATATCCTGCTGTAACCTCTGATAACCTTTCACATTATCCACAACATCCCCAACCTTTGTGTCATCAGCAAATTTACTAACTGAACCCTCCACTTCCTCATCTGGGTCATTTATAAAAATCACAGAGTAAGGGTCCCAGAACAGATACCTGAGGGACACCACTGGTCACTGACCTCCATGCAGAATATGACCCATCTACAACCACTCTTTGCCTTCTGGGAGTTAGCCAATTCTGGATCCACAAAGCAAGGTCCCTTTGGATCCCATGCCTCCATACTTTCTTAATAAGCCTTGCATGAGGTACCTTATCAAATGCCTTGCTGAAATCCATATATACTACATCTATTGCTCTACCTTCATCAACGTGTTTAGTCACATCCTCAAAAAATTCAATCAGGCTCATAAGGCATGACCTGTCTTTGACAAAACCATGCTGACTATTCCTAAGCATATTATGCCTCTCTAAATGTTCATAAATCTTGCCTTTCAGGATCTTTTCCATCAACTCACCAACCACTGAAGTAAGACTTACTGGTCTATAATGTCCTGGGCTATCTCTACTCCCTTTCTTGAATAAGGGGACAACATCTGCAACCCTCCAATGCTCAAGAACTTCTCCTGTCCCCATTGATGATACAAAGATCATTGCCAGAGGCTCAGCAATCTTGTCCCTTGCCTCCCACAATAACCTGGGGTATATCTTGTCTGGTCCCGGTGACTTATCCTACTTGATGTTTTCCAAAAGCTCCAGCACACCTTCTTTCTTAATGTCTATGTGCTCAATCTTTTCAATCTGCTGTAAGTCATCCCTATAATCACCAAGATCTTTCTCTGTAGTGAATATTGAAGCAAAGTATTCATTAAGTATCTTTGCTATCTCCTCCAGTTTCATACTCAATTTTCCACTGTTACTCTTGATTGGTCCTGTTCTCTCACATCTTATTGTCTTGCTTTTCACATACTTGTAGAGTAATGTATCCAAAAGAAATATTAAGAGCTGCTCCCAGAGCTTATATTGGGCATTTGTGGAATAATATAGAAACAGTAGGAGACTGAAAGCTCAGGGTTACATTTGCAGACTAAATGGAAGTGTTCTGCAAAGTTTTCACCCAGCCTTTATTTTGTTTCTCTAATGCAAAGGGTACCATATTATGAATAAATGCAGCCTTCTGTAGATCTGACATTCAATTGATTGCAAATGCACATCATATAGTCTCCTTGAGGTGATCACTTTACAGAATACCTCTGTTCAGTCCACAAGTGGATTGCGAGCTTCCACTGACCTGCCAGTCTAATTCTAGGTACCCCTCTCATTCTGATCTCTTAGTTTTGACCTCCTACAAAGCTCTAACAATCCAACAAGCTCAGGGAACAACTTTTATCCCTGAAGCCTCAAATGCAGAGAAGATCTTGAATTGCACAGACTCTTTCTAGTCATTCCAGATCTGTATATGTTCACAAAGGAACAGCAAAGTTAATGACGTGCTGATTAATTTGGTACTAGGAGATGGAATGCTAGAAATAGCAATAAGAATAAATTCCACAAATCTCATTTCATTTTCCTCAGTAACTCTGTATGGTGGAATCAATTTTACCCTTTCCTAAGCCATTTAGATCTTTGTTCAGGTTCAGTTTCTAGAAATTCAAGATGAGCTAAGATTAGGTGTTGGCTTTATGGGAAAAACCAAAAAGGAATAGTAGATGGTTGCCTCTGCGATTGTAGGCCTGTGACTAGCAGTGTGCTGCAGGGGTCATTGCTGGGTTCATTGTTGTTTGTCATCTATATCAAAAACCTGGATGATTTTGTGGTCAACTGGATCAGCAAATTTATGGATGACACCAAGATTTGGGGCATAGTGGACAGCGAGGAAGACTATCAAAGCTTGAAGCAAGATCTAGACCAGCTGGAAAAATGGGGTGAAAATAACAGATGGAATTCAATGCAGACAAGTGTGAGGTGCTGCAATTTGGGAGGACAAACTGGGGCAGGACTTACGAAGTGAATGGTAGGGAACTGAGGAGTGTAGTAGAACAGAGGGATCTGGGAATACAAATACATAATTCCTTGACAGTGGCGTCACAGGTAGATAGGATTGTAAAGAAAGATTTTGGCACATTGGCCTTCATAAGTCAATGTTTTGATTATCAGAGTTGGGATGTTATGTTGAAGTTCTGGGAGGCGTCAGTGGGGCCTAATTTGGAGTAATGTTTGCAGTTTTGGTCACCTAGCCACAGGAAAGAGCGCAGAGGAAATTTACAAGGATGTTGCCAGGACTTGAGGACCTAAGTTATGGGGAAAGGTTGACTAGATGAGGACTTTATTCCCTAAAGGATTGAAGAATGAGGGGCGATTTGAAAGAGGTAAATGAAATGATGAGGTGCATAGAGAGGGTAAATGTAAGCAGGCTTTTTCCACTTAGTTCGGATGGGTTTGGAAGTAAAGGTCAAGGGTGGAATGTGAAATGTTTAAGGAGAAAATGAGCAGGGAATCTCTTCACTCAGAGAGTGGTGAGAGTGTGAAATGAGCTGCCCGCAGAAGTGGATTCAGGTTCATTTTCAACACCTAAAAGAAATTTGAATAGGTACATGAAAGGGAAGTGTATAAAGGGCTATGGTCTGGCTGCAGGGTGATAGGACTAAGCAGTATAATAGATTTGGCATGGACTAGATGGACCAAAGGGCCTGTTTCTATGCTATAATGCTCTATGACTCCTTTATAAATGCAACTAATATTCGAAAATCTGATCAATTTTTAAACAAAATACTACATTGAGCTATTTACAGTCATTTTCATGTGAAATCTATAAAATGTTTTATTTTGATATTCTAGGGTTAGGTGAACTGTTTACAAAACTGAAGATTTTTTTTAAATCTTCAGTTGCTGTCACTATGCAGGAGGAAATGCTGCCCGCTCTGCATTCTACATCTTAGCTGTAATGATCTTAAAAGCAGCTATTAAGAAGATTGTCACATCCTCGGGAATAACGATTACCAACCAAGTCCAGTAAAGCTGCATATTCATTAATGCAGTGTAGCAGACGTAAGAGTTTTGACAACATACACGTGTCAGATTCTGGGATACATGCATTTATTAATGGTTTATGAAAGTACAATTCAGTTTATCATTTGAAAATACTGTCATCTGTTACTTTACATGCTCTTCATGCTATTTCTTGGTAATAAATTGTGGCTTATCACTCATTAAATATTTCAGATTTCACTTACAATTACTAACCTAAATCACTAATCACCTTCATGGAGATAGTCTCAGTATAGTTGTCATTCTTCTTAATGCCAACAAAGCCTAATGCAAAATATCTACCTTTAGATATACTTAGGTGCATTTCCTGTTCTTAACTAGACTCTCAACATTCACCAGACATGTACCCAGAACTGAAAAGTTAGCGCACATTAATCAGCTTTCTGTCGTAGTTATATACACATTTCCATTAACAAGCAAAATTTATATATAAACCACAAAAAATCTTCTGATGATAAGCAATATTAAATTGCATTTTAATCAGCAGTAAACAACAGATTGAAATTCATACACAGACATCAAAAAATGTGTTTTGCTATTGAAAATCAGTTAAGTCTCAAAATGTCTAATATCGTAAACATTACAAGCTACCCTAGCCCCTACTGTGAAATTCAGAACCTGATTTTCTATGTACATCCTCTGCCCATTGCTAATCTTCCTCAAAGATCATCAGTAAAGCTACTTTGAAAAAATTCACTGTTATAAAAAAAATCCTATTTACTCCCAGAACAACCACCTTTCACTGAAGCCTTTTGCTGCAAGGATCATGCTGTTTATAAGACTTACATGCAGACAGCATTTTCTATTTTCATTGAGATTTGTAACTTCCTGCCACCTAAATAAATCTAAACACATGAAAATACTGGAAACATTCAGTAGGTCAGGCAGTCTGACAAAATGATTTTGACCTGAAATCTTAACTCTGTTTCTCTTTTCATAGAGCCTGCCTGAACCATACAATGCTTGTTGTCTTTTCTGTGTTGATGTCAGGTTTCCAGCATCTTTTTGATTTTCAAAGCCTTATTCGTGCTTGGACTGGCTTACCTCGGAGGTAAAGGTCAAGATCACTTGCAAGTTCCTTGCCTCAGGAACACTACAGGCAATTGTTGATCTCTGCCACAACTTTGAGTTTACTACTCAACTGCTATGGAATGGAGATCATCCGAACCCTTACTCAAGGAGAAGAGACAAGTTAATTTCCTTCACCCCTCACGAGAAGGTAGAGAAGGCACAGGCCTTAGGTTATATTGTATGTTTATTCAGAGAGCAGGAATTCTTATAGTAATACTCCTGTGTGCATTGTGTTAAGTCACTTCAAAAGCTGGCTGTTGAGTCTGTGGTTGCTAAGCTAAATGCAGGTAGCTCGGAGATGTTTTTAATGGATCACAGCTTGGACAAAAAGGGATTAGTTCCGACTGTTGCAGGGAAAAACAAAAAAAAATGTTGTCTAGGAAATAAGAAAGTTGCAATTTATGCTGTTAATGCACTTTTAAAATTGGTGTTACGGTGGCATAGAACATGCTTCATTGCCATAAAATGCAATGTGATTTCTAGGCCCGATCTTTAAGTCGGTGTCTTTCTTCTTGCGACCCTTAAAAGAACTCTGCCTACATGCATTTTTTTCATGTTTTTGAATGATAAACTGTATGCTTGTTATGCAATATTGAATGAGCAGAAGTGTTCTCCAATTTAATATTAGACAGACCAATATCTATGTTTTTACGCCCATAGCTGTCAATTCCATTCAAGCCCTTGCCAAAAATAAACCTAAAATTACAAAACAAAATCCCTGACTTGTATACACATTTGGTTCTGGAAGCTGTTCTGTCAGCTAAATTTTACATAAGTTGGACTGGAACAATTTATACATGTATTCTTATATTTTATATTTGGGTGGTTGTACTGCAGAATCTTTTCCTATTATAGTCTCTCCAGGAAGAATACAGCAACCTATTAGTTTTTCATATATGGTCTTGTTTCAAGATAGGAATCATAGATTGTTTCCAAAGGGCACTGCCTCAGAATAGAAAGACACCTTTTTAGAACAGAGTTGAGGAGGAATTTCTTTAGCCAGATGGTGGTGAATCTGTGAAATTCATTGCCACAGATGGCTGTGGAGGCCAAGTCATTGGGTATATTTAAAGTCGAGTTTGATAAATTCTCGATTAGTCAGGTTATTAAATGATATGGCAGTAGAGTGGGCCTGAGAGGAATAATAAATCAGCTATGACGGAATGGTGGAGCAAACTTGATGGACCTATTGCCCTAAATTTGCTTCTATGTCTTATGGCAGGGGTTCACAACCTGGACCTCTCAGTCTATGGCATAAGAAAAGTTGGGAACCACTGTCTTATGGTTTTATGATCCTGCTGACAGTTGTAAACCTGGTGGTTTTTGGATCTGTCTGCTCAAGACATTGTAGATCTGTATCAAAATGCCTGAATGTTTGGCCAATTCTTCTGTTACAAACATCTTTAGAGTGACTCACCTACTCTTTTCTTATGTAAACTTTTGAGAATCCAACTCCATTAAACCCTTGATCATCAGGTCTTGAAAACAGGATTTTGGCCATATGTTGATATTATTAACTTTTACCTCAAGTTTGAGTTGATGAGCTAGCTCAGGAACTCTAACGGCTGCCTCACCAACTGTTTCCTCAAAGTCCTTGACCACGGTCTATCAACCAATGGCTTACTTTACTCCATTCACCATTTATACTTACTGACTTGAGCTCTGCCTAAGATGCCATGATGTTTATGATGGCTTTGTACTGCAGATACTGCTCTCCTTTCCTAAATTCCTTCAAAATCTTCCAGTTCTCCCCTTCAATCGCCTGAATAGCTTGAGCAATCATCCTTCATAGGCAACACATTGAAGCTTACAGTCATAGAGCAATTGTTTTTGATGGCATATACACAACCTTAATATCAGCAAATATGGAGGGAGTGAAGGATCAGCAGGACTTTGCTGAGCTTTTCACATGTTCTTTAATCTAGACTTTGTTCTCCTCTCCGCTGTTCACAATGGATGTGACTAAACTAGACCATAGGATATCCTAATTCAAGCATGTCTATTTTAATATCATGTTTTTGTAGGCTCTCCCCAGGTTCCAACAGGGCTCCATGCCTAACAATTGCTTGCAACCCAAACTGTTCGGAAGTGGGAAATGAACAAAGACAGTGTGTGGGAGAGGATTCCAGGAGCAGCTTTGTGGGGGAGTAAGCAGACATGGGAACAACCCACCTGCTGATCTCACTGACTCAGTCAGTTTGCCTGGCCCATTCGGCTCTGTTTGGCTCAATCACCCAGATTGTTGGGTCATGGGATAGGGAGATACATGGAAATATTCAATTTCCACACAGTAGAAGATGCCTATAGTCCACAACAGATGGTAAATCCAGCCCTTGCTTGATCAAGGTGCTTGTAACCCAGAGGATCTGTATATTGAGTCTTTCCTCAGACATAATTGCACAATGCTCCCTACTACCTTGGGCCTGAATGAAATTGCAAAACTTGAAATTGCTTGAATTCATCAAGCCACTAATGGATGATGTCCACAATAGACTGTGACGCAAAAGGTAGCCAATAGCTAAACTTAAGTGAAGATATTTTACCTCAAGCTAAATTGGTGTTCAGTTTCATATTATGTAACTTGGAGGTGTGTGTAATAAAAACTAAGATGATTACTGATCACATTACTAAGAATGCCTGTTGGATGTAAAATAGTTTAACCTTCCCTCACCTTGTCTGCAGCTGAGATCTTGATCTTTATTATCACTTTACTCAACTATTTCAAAATAGTCCCAGCTGGTCCCTTCAGCTTTCCCATTGTAAAGCTGAATGCACTCCAAACTCAGCTCCACCAAAAATGTGTATTGGCTTCTATTTTAAAAATGCTTTGACTTGAAAATTCTTGTCCTTGTTTTCGAGTCATATAATAGTCGCTTCCCTCTCTTTATAGCTCTCCAGCATTAAAATTCTCTGAATGTCTACTTACTGCTTATTTGTGTTTTATTGAATTTCATTACTCCACCATTATCTGCTATACATTCACCTGCCAAGTTCTGAAATTTCCTCCAAAAACCCCTTTTCGTTACTTACTTAAAGCATTAAAAAAATGATGTAGAAGCAGGAATAGCACATTCAGCTCCTCAACCTACTCAGTCATTCAATACGAACATGGCTAATCATTTGCCCCAACACTACTAACCCCATACCTCTTAATTCCCTCAACATCTAAAGGTCTATCAATATTTGAAGTACTTTTCTACAGATCACAGCTACATGCTGTCATCTCTGCTTCACTGATGTCCCAGATCTCAGAGTAGTATAGCACAAGATTCAATTGGAGAAGACAATGACATGGTGGGGTGTTATCTGGTGCTGGTGGTGGGATTAACTACTCTCACAGAATGATGCTGGGACCCTCCACTCACTCAAGGCAGCCTTTTATGCAGTTTTTAAAGTTTGATGTTCAAAGTAAATTTATTATCAAAATATGTTTAGGTTACTACCTTGAGATTTATTTTCTTGCAGCCATTTACAAGAAGAAAATACAAATTAATTTATGAAAAACTATACATAGACTACCAATGTGTAAAAGAAGGCAAACTATACAATTAAAAAATATTGAGACCATGCAATGTAAAGAGTCCTTGAAAGTGAGTCTATAATTTGTAGGATCTGATTGCTATGGGGAGAGTTCTGTGAGGAACTGACATCCTTTCCACTGATCAGTGTGGCAAAGATGCACCAGATGGGAGCTTATAGATTCAACTCCCGTGCTGATTTGAGTCTAAATGAAGGCCAAAATTGTACTGTGCTCATTAGCTCAATAGAACTTCTCTAGTTGTATGTTTTAGATGTGTTATATAACAGTGGTAGCAAATAGTATTTTTTCTTCAAATTTCAGTTGCATGGAGATCAAGGAACTGAATTTTGGAAGCTGAGAAGAGCATGCAGCCACAATAAAACAGCAGACTTACAACTATCAATTGCAAGTGATTTCTGTGGTATTGGTAGTTCCTTTGGAATTAAAGATGAGAAGTATTTCCAAACAGAGAGCAATGGAACAATGTCATAGGATGAACAAATTATTATAATCATTTTGTAATTATATATTTCATATGGCACTCCTGATCCAATTTATTGCTACATGGTTGGTTGTGTGATTGTTTATTGCATCCATAATGGTCAGTGGATGGAAAAGAAGGAAAAATACTACTTGAGACCAGGGTTTACCCAAACATGTAACAATTACATAGGCCGGAGTAGAATAGTTGACGTTCATGACAGCAATATGCTGCTATGCTGCTTTGCAAATAGTAAGGAGGCTGCCTAGAAACCAGACGAAATGTAAAGCCTTTGAGACTTATTGAACTTGCACTCTACCTTCTTTCTGGTATAATTCTGAGCAACTTCCCTCCACTGTGATGATGTCAAATTTATAGTTTTAAAACAGGGGACAAATATTTTTCGTCACCACTCCTTCCCTCCTCTGCTATTGCTGTTGTTTATGTTAACAGTAATAACTCACATTTATCAACTATATTTGCAAGGATAATGAGGGGGGAGTGAGGGAGGAGATTGGAGGTGGGGGACAGGGTGTGATGTATCATCTGGGACTGTTGGCACACTTTAATAATATACTTGAAGCCCAGGGGATCTCAGTAGAGGGCAGATGTCTTACCAAGCTGCAAACAAACTGAAAGCTGGGCAGAATGACAGATTGGTATGACACGCAGAGAGATACTTAAACGTCGGTGTATAGTCACTCATTCATTCATCTATCTATCTATCTATTATTTAGTTAGTGTGCAATTCATAGTAATTTTATGCTTTTTGCACTGTACTGCTACTACAAAACATCAAATTTCATATTAACTGACACAAAATACTGGAAGGAACTCAACTGGTCAGGCAGCATCTATGAAAATGAATAGACAGTGGACATTTTGGGCCGAGAACCTTCTTGAGGATCTGATGAGTCCTCTCAAGCCTGACCTACCATCCATTTTGATTATAGCTGATCTATGCTGGCTTCAACTTCTTTTCTGTGCCAATTCCCTGACCTTTCAAATATTTACCTGTCTCCACTTAAATAACTCTAATGACGTGGCATACATCACCTTTGGAGGTAGAGAATTACAGAGATTCACTGCACTTCTACACCCTTCAGTTTATATGACCAGATTCTTCACAACACTCCCACTAACAAAAATATCTCAGCATCTATCCTGTCAAGTCTCTTTAGGATTTATACATATGACTAAGATTGGGCTTCAAATTGGACAGTCAGTTAGTCATAGAATTATAGAATCATAGATAATTAATAGCACTGAATGAGTCCACTGCTTTATTGACATGTTGACTTATATGCAGTACATATGACTAAGATCATCTTATGACTAAAATTGCCTTATATACATTGACTAAGATCACACCCCATTCTTCGAAATACCAAGCAACAGAGATCCATATAAGGCTACGTTCAGTGATTGTGCAACACCATGCTTGATTAAAATGGAATTATGTATCACCCTAACATTGGTTTGTGGTGTGGCCACAACCACACCTGGAACATTTTGTACAGTTTTGGACATCCTGTTATAGGAAAAGCAGTTTTCTCTCCTTATGAGGCTTGGTTGACCTTCTTAATGTAACAGTGACAGCAAACGAAATGTGACATAGATCAGTGACAGCAGCTGATAATGATCCTCAGACTAGGAAGCTGAGAGCAGCCTCCACTGAAAAGCTGTCAAACTTAGGCTACATCCACACTACGCCAGATAAATCTGTAACCGAAGTTTTTTCTCTTCGTTTTTACCCTCCGTCAACTCTAAAACGGCGTTTTCGTCCCCTGAAACCAGAGCTTTTCAGAAACGCTTTCCAGGGTGGGTATTTTTGAAAATGGTGCTCTTGCAGATCAGTGTGGACGGGGTAACCAGAGAAATCTGAAAACGCCATCAGACGGCAGCGCGCTATTTCATTATTTTCTTGAACGCAACTTAACAATTTCAGAACAGACGGCAACGAGACTGAAGCCAGAAGAGTTAGAAATGTACTCACAAAATTCTTTGACCCATAATTTACTGAATAAATAAGTATACTCACTTTGCCCTGTTTTCTGTCCTTGTTCATATGAAGGTGGTTTACCTATTTATGCAAATACTTATCTGACAATAGATGTGTAACAGCCTAATGTAACATTGTATGGAAATACAAGACAATACTGATGCAGACATGTTTTACACGTTTAACAAGGTGCTTTATTAATGGAACAGAGTTAGTCAGTTTTTCAATGTTCGTCGTCAGCTGGGTCATACAGTCCGTGAACTCAGTTGCCTCCATACGCTTCAGTATTTGTTTTTTTTTACTTTTAAATCTTCCTGCACGAGAGCCAACAGCTGCCCGTCATTTAAGTTTTTGTAGTCTGTAACTCAACAAACACACACCGTCTTTCACAGCGAGATTCAACACGAAACGTGTCGCTTGTTTTTAGTAGATGTGTCCTGCGCTTGCGCAGTAGGAGGAGATCCGACAAAATCTCCATTTCAATGTGGATAGAGATATTTTAAAAAATGCATAGTGTGGATGCCTATCGTTTTTACACGAAACCGGCGTTTTCAATATTATCCGGTCTAGTGTGGATGTAGCCTTAAGCGGAAGCATTTTCTTTTGAAGGTGTGGTAAGCCACGGCTCTCAAAGCTCAGTAGGAGCCTCCATAGTGGGGTCTTGCTGGCATAGAATTTGCTTAACAGAAAAAATTGGTTTGGTGCATGGGTTCCTGTAAACTTTGATTGGATAAAAAAAAGTCTTGGTTGATGAATCCTATGTTTTGTACCCTGTGGATTTTGTGTTCAACTATAATGCCTCTAATGTTAGTGATCCATCTGTGTGCCATCAAGCAAAGGAAATTTTGGGTGTAGACAAATTCATATTGGACAGCCAGTTTTCAATTAATCATAGATAATTAATGACACAGAATCAGTCCATCGCCTTATTGCATCTACACTCATCAAAATAGATTTTAGATTAAACCCGCTTCTCAACTCTAAGATCATAGAACTTGATGATATAATTTTTAAGTGCTCATCCAGGGAGTTTTAAAATCAGTTGAAGTGATCTATCTTCTCCATTTTTTCAAGCAGTGACCACAGATTCCCATTATATATTGAGTGAAATATATTTTTCTCAACTTTCTTCTAACCATTGTAATAATTTGAATAACTCTAGGCCTCCAAATATGGATCTCTTTAGTAAGAGAAATAGTCCTTTCTTTGAACGCCTGTGCCTTTTATCATTTTATCACAGACTTTCAAGTAGAAAAGCTTTGAAAATTAGGGTATCCTCTGCAACGCTTTCAGCAAACTAATTCCTAAACTACCCTATTTGCATAGTTTATTCGCTTTCCACATTGGTTGTTCATTCAACTTTGTCATGTGCGGTTTTCATTGACTATATTATATTTCTTTGTATTTACTGCAAATACTCACAAGAAAATGCATCTTAGAGTATTATTTGGTGACATATATGCACTGTGATAATAAATTTATCTACTTTTTTTGTACATTTGCGTAGATTCAGCCTGTCTCCTAAAACTTTGTCAAACTTATACAGATATATGGTGCAGAGTATCACAGAAGCTTCAAGTTCCAGACCACCAGGTTCAGGATTAATTATTACCCTGCAACTACAAGGCTCTAGAAGCAGTGTGGATGACTTCATTCACTACTACTCTGAATTGATCCTATAACCTACAGCCTCAAATTTTAAGGACTCTTTACAATTCATGTTCTCAGCATTATTCTAATGTGTATAGATTTCTCCTTCTGCATATTTGTGTTTCTCTATCTTTGTCCGTTCAGGTATAGTTTTTTATAAAATTCTATTGTATTATTTTTTCCCTGTAAATGCCTGGAAGAAAATTAATCTCAAGCTAGAATATTGTAACATTCACATAAATCTGATAATAAATTTACTTTCAGCTTTGAAGTTTAATTTTGTAACAATAAACACAAACTGAGGAAGACTATTAAATAGTGAAATAAAAATCAAGAAATAATGTTGTGTACAATTATTGGAACATTGAAAACTGAAACATTTTGGAATTTTCTTTCTAAAAAAAACACACAGAATTTAAACCCAATCTACTCCTAAACTCTATTGTATCATAAGGATAAAACATACTAAAATCAAAATTGGTGATGAATCTGCATAAAGGAGGGATATTGAAAATTTGGCTGGATGATGCCATAACAACACCCTCTCACTCAATGTCAACAAGATCAGTTGATTATTGACCAGGAGCAGTCCATGAGCCAGTCCTTCGCAGGGGATCAGACATGGAGAGAGTCCGCAACTTTAAATTCCTCAGTGTTATCATTTCAGAAGATCTGTCCTGGGCCTAGCACATTAGTGCAATTACAAAGAAAGCATGACTGCGCCTCCACTTCCTTAGAAGTTTGTGAAGATTCAGTATGACATCTAAAAATGGTGGATATGACCCTGTCCAACATGGGTAAAGCTCTTCCCGCTACTAAGCACATCTACACAAGGCACTGTCGCGGGAAAACAGCATTCATCATCAAGGTCTCCCACAACCCAGGACGTGCTCTCTTCTCTTTGCTGTCATACTAGGAAGAAGATATGGGAGCCTCAAGACCCACACCATCAAGTTCAGGAATAGTCATTACCCCTCAACCATCAAGCTCTTAATATCACTCAACTTCACTTGCCCAGTCACTGAACTGTTCCCACAACCCATGGACTCACTTTTAATTACTCTTGATCTCATGTTCTTGATATTTGTAGTTTATTTATTATTATTATTTCTTTGTTTTTCTTTTGTATTTGCACAGTTTGTTGGGTATAGTCTATTATGTTTCTTGGATTTACTGAGTAAGCCTACAAGAAAACAAATCTCAGGGTTGTATATGGTGACATACACATACATAGATAATAAATTTGCTTTGAACTTTTGCACAGTCTTCACCCCTGTTGCCCTCCTCCGCCATTCCAGTAATCACACAGTCCTCTCCATGTTGGCCTGTATTCATGATGTGAAAACCAAGAGATAATGGCTCGAGAGTAAATACTCCAGGAGAGGAGGAAAGGGAGCTGGTTTTATTGGCAGGCAATGAGAAATCACTGTCCAAAGCAGAACTCAGGAGGACAGTTTGTTATTACAAAAACTGGAACAAGAAGTATAATAAGGGTGGTGGCAGGATTATTGCGCAAGTGGAAAAAGTTGTTCGTAGTGATGAATGGAATGTGAATTGTGAAATACAAGTTGAGCTCTGAAAAGATTGCTAACGTTTGACTCATTCCTGTTCAGGCTGTGCAATACGACAGAATAATTAATTGAATATGTTAAATTCTAAAGATCAAAATGATGGCACTGCTCTGCCCAATGTAAAATTGGAACAATATTTCACTTAGGGAAACCATGAGCTTTGTGAAGTTATGGGAAAATAGCCATTACATTTCCAATGCTTCCTACATGACAAGAATTGAAAATATTTCTTTGTTTCCATTTAACTCCATTTTCTTGTACCATATGAAATTCAACAAAATCTATATATTGGTTCCATTTGAGCATGGCTACTTGGTGGAAAAATACCTTACAGATGTTATGGTTGTTGTAGTAACATCTCTTTCAAAGTCAAAGCATTATTTCAAACAATGTATCTCTGGTTTTACTAAATTCATGTGTCAGATTTAGTCATATGATAATCAAACATCAAAAACAGTTACACAAGATATGTCCTATCAGGATTTATATTTTCCTATCAAGTTCCTTGTCAAAATAAAAATAAATCTTTGTAATAGAAGTGAATAAAGTTACATAGGATCTTCTTTGGATGATGGATTAACAAGAAAATCATTGAATTACTAGGGAACACTTGTAGTGGCCTTTCACGCCCCCTCCCCACTGCCCCTCCATCATGATAATGACCCCAACAGCCACCACCCCAGCAACTTCACATTGTTCAGCTACTTCTGCACAGAATTGATCTATAAAGGTCAGAGTTAAAAAAAACGTAAAGGACACAGTCCACTTTCTAATGTAGCTTCAAATCAGTTGTAAGTACCCCTTACTTTCACGTATGATATCTAAATACATAAAAACATCCATCAAAGAATTGTGGAGTCAAAACAAATGCACCAGCTGGGTAAATCTATCAAACATAGGCAAAAAAAGCAACAGACGCTTTTAATTAGCTGAGTGAATGCAGTTTGTTGAATATAAAAAGCAGGGACCGATGCACATTAAAATGGCTCCAATTTTCTGTGAAAAAAGTCCCATCTGAGCAGCTCTGACCACAGTTAATCACACTAAAAGCTACTGGTGCTTAATTTGATTTACCAATATAACATGCAAATAGGGTGATTAACTGGAGTGAGAGGCAGAGTTGGAGCCTTTTTTAAACCATCAAATAAAATACGAACAGACAGCAAACTGGCAGCACAAGAAAGTTTAAGCATATTCGTTTGATTAGTGCTACAAAAATTTAATTAGACAGCCTAATTACTTGACAAATTGCTCTGCACTACAGAAGAGGGAAAGCTTTTTATTCTTGTAAAAACCCCCATGTGGATCCTAGCAAGCGCACTCTGCCAATATGTAAAAAGCATAATTAAATAAATGGGAAATGGCACAACAGTCCCTAACAATGGCAAATGAGATAATGTGTGTAATTAGCAAGGACACACAGCTAGCTCCATATGTCCTATTCTGCTAGTACCTTTTTGGCCATCATATTTGGTATATCCAACACCGTACTGTGGCAGTGATTATGTAATTTCAGAATTTAATGTTATGTGTTAATTATTTTAAACTCAACATCAAGATATGAACATATATAAAAAAAGAACAGACAAGCATGATCGACCATTTGTATTTAAAAAATATTTGACAAAAACAACCAGATTGGGACACAGTTTGACATTGAACAATGATGTACAATCATGTGTTCTTAATTCAAACACTGACGGATCAGTAAAGCTGTACATTAGGTGACTTGAATCAACTGCATAACATTATTAATATATGTGGTCAAATTTACCTATCATTTTTTTACTAAATAATTTTGCATTATTTTTGAATATACTCATAATTATTTTCTAGTTTGGGGTTTATATATAAAATTTGCTGTGCTAACCAAAGTTGATTTTGCATGACTGAAGAAGTGCAACAATGTTAAATGATGATATTTATTTTTTCTTCTTTGCTCCCTTTTCTTAAAAAAACAGTGGGCTCTTTATTTTTTAATGGGCAATGTGCAAAATGGACAATCAATTCACTGCCCTTATTTTCCCACTTCCACACATTCCCTGGAGGTGTATCCTTTTCCAGCATTTCTCCTATTAGACCTCAGCTACTATCTTCAACAAATAATTTAATCATAGTAACATTGCAGTTTATTCATATTTGAAAATTTCTGCAGGGGTTACTGGAAGGAAAAAGCTTGTTGATTTTATGCTTCCCACCCACCCCCATTTTGGTCCAATTATCATCTCCCTAAGGTTAGAAACCCAAACTAAGAAGCAAGCTAAGGCCATATTTTGTATATAACTTTTTGATGTGCAGATACTATATATGTTCTTATTTAAATATAGGAACTTGAACCCATTGCTTTCCCTTGATGTGGTTATGTTGATTTAACTGCATCCACTTGTCCCAGTCTCCCTCATCCCACCCCCACCATTCCAATCGCACCTCTGTCAAAAATAAACAACAATTACAAGGACCCATAAAAAAGTCTGTGTGTTTTTTTTTAAGTTGTGATGCTCCCCAGATGGCTCACTGAACTTAACACACTGATTAGCTGAGCCTTGCATGTCAGGAGAGTGGCAGACCTGTTGGAGGCAGCTGGTCTCCAGCAGGGTTAAGATAGGAAAAAAAAGTATGATCAACAGAGCCCAATACTGAACTATCTTGCTGGTAGAGTAGTCGTGTGGCTGCTTGGGAACGATAATGTAAAGTTCAACTCTTTAGCTCCACATTGTTAGGTAGTCTGCAAATCTTGACTAATGATGAAGAACAGAAATAAATTATTTCAGATGCTGGACATCTAAATCAAAACCTAAAACTCCCTGGGGTGGCATGGTGGTACAGCTAGTAGAACTGTTGGTTGCCTCCAGACTGCAAGATATCCTGACCTCTGGTGCGTCTATGTGAAACGTGCATAGCCTCTCTTTTGCTGCTTGTGCTTCATCTGGGTTGTCCAGCTTTCTCCCACATCTTAATGGCATGTGGGTAGTAGGGTAATTGGCCTCTGCAAAGTATGTCAAATGTGTGAGTGATGTTAAATGGGATAGTTAAAGGAATGCAGTGGGATTGGTGTAGGATTAATATAATATGTTTTGAGGATTAATGCTTGAGGGTCATTGTGGACAAGATGGATCAAATCGTCTTTTCTCAGTCTGTATAAATCTATGGCTCTATGAATTAAAAGCATGATGAATATATTCATCCAGCCAGAAATTATCTATAGAAAAAAAATTTCACTTTAACTCAGTTCCTCTTTCCTTCATTTAGTTCATGTCTGGGGGCTTATTTTGAGATCTCGGGAAGAAGGGAAATTTCAGACAAAATAAGGGAACCTTGTACTGTGATCCTACATGTGTAGTGAGTCTTAAAGAATGAAGATAGTGTAGGAATGAAATTAAAACCAAGGACAGAGTATGAAAAATTATGGCCAAGTTGAATGAAAGTAAATGCAAGGATGTTTTATATAAATGAAAAAAAAATTTGGAAAGAGTAGGGGCTGATTAGGGACCCAAAAGGTAACCAATACTTTTTGGGGTTGATGATGAAGATAGGATTTAGCTCTTTAAAACCAAATTAAAAGCAAATTTAGCATGGTCTCCTTAAGGTGAGATCTTGACTGACAAATCTATTGGAATTCTTTGAGGAAGTAACAATCAAGATAGGCAAAAGAGGGTCAGTGGATGTTGCCTGCCTGGATTTTCAGAAGGCCTTTGACAAGATACCGCACATGAGACTGCCTTCAAAAAAATAGCCCATGGTATTACAGGAAAAATACTAACATGGATAGAAGATTGGCTGGCTGACAGGAGCCAGAAGTGGGAAAAAAGGGGCATTTTCTGGTTAGCTTTCAGTGACTAGTGGTGTTCCCCAGGGGTCATTGTTGGGACTGCTTCTTTTCACATTATATCTCAATAATTTGAATGATGGAATTGCTGATTAAGTGGACAAGTTTGTGGAGAATACGATGATAGGTGGAGGGGCAGGCAGTGTTGAGGAAGCAGGGAGTCTGCAGAAAGACTTAGACAGATTGGGAGAACGGGCAAAGAAATGGCAAATAGAATATAGTGTAAGGAACTGTATGGTCATGCATTTTGGTAGAAGGAATAAAGACATAGACTATTTTCTAAACAGGAGAAAATTCAAAAATCAGAGGGTCAAAAGGACTTGGGTGTCCTAACGTAGGTTTCTTTAAAAGTTAACTGGCAGGTTGAGTCGGTGGCAAGGAAGGCAAATGCAATGTTACCATTCATTTCAAGAAGATAGAACATAAATGCAAAGATGTAATACTGGGGTTTTATAAGGTATTGGTCAGACTGTACTTTAAGTATTGTGAGCAGTCTTGGGCCCCTTATCTAAGAAAAGATATGCAGGTATTGGAAAGGGTCCAGAGGAGGTTCCCAAGAATGATTCTGGGCAACTTTCCCTCTAATTATTTTTTAACAGTTGCGTGGACCAACCATTGTTCTGATCAGGAAAATTTTACATGACCTGAAAACTGCTTGGCATTTTAAATGTATTTTTTTGTAGTATGCACATCATGCAAACACAAACAATAAAGTGATGCTTGTCAGTCGGAACAACCGACAGGCACAATGGCAAAAACAAAATGTTTTGACTAGATGGCACTGGCATTCAGTGGGCTGGTGGTTTATTAACAATGAGTTGGAGGTTGTAGTACATTTATTATTTAGAAAATTCATAGATTATATTCATTAACACAATTAATTACAATGTATCTCACAGTTATATTAGCATAGATTTCAAGATAAGATTATTATAATTTCAAAATTATATCAACACTATATGAAAGAAAACTCCAGCTGCGTGGCAACAAAAGCAATACGTGTGAGAACATTTTGGTTACTTTGTGGCCATACATCCGTGCAGCTTAGAGGGAACAGTGATTCCTGCAATGAAAGGGTTAACACATGAGGAGCACTTGATCATTCTTGGCCTGTTCTTACTGGAGTTTAGACGAATGAGGGGGATGTCATTGAAACATCAAATATTGAAAGGCCTAGATAGAGTAGATAAGGGGAGGATAATTCCTAATTTGGGCGAGTCTAGAACCAAAGGACACAACCTCAAATTAGAGGGATGACCACTTAGAACAAAGGTGAGGAGGAATTTCTTTAGCCAGAGGGTAGTGAATCTGTGGAATTCTTTTCAACTGAAGGCAGTGGAGGCCTAGTCATTGGGTATATTTAAGGCAGATTCTCTATTAGTCAGGGTGTCAAACGTTATGGGGAGAAGGCAGGAGAATGTGATTGACAGGAATAATAAATCAGCCATGATGGAATGCCAGAGCAAGCTTGATGGGCGGAAAGGCCTGATTCAAAGTTCAAAATAAATTTATTATCAAACTATGTATATGTCCCATATACAACCCTGAGATTCATTTTCTTGGGTCATATACAGCAAATCCAAGAAATACAGTAGAATCTATGAAAGACAATACCCAATAGGACAGACGAACAATTAATGTGCAAAACTGTGCCAATAAAAATAGAATAAATAAATAAATCAATAAATGAACAATAGATATCGGGAGCATGTGATGTAGTGTCCTCAAATTGAGTTCATATGTTGTGGAAACAGTTTCATGATGGGGTGAATGAAGTTGAGTGAAGTTATCCCTACTGGGGCTGATGGTTACAGGTTATAACTATTCCTGAAACCAATAGCGTGGGTCTTAAGGCTTGTGTACCTTCTTCCTGATGGGGGCAGTGAGAAGATAGCATAGCCTGGGTACTGGGGATCTTTGATAATGAATGTTCCTTTCACGTGACAGTGCTCCATGTAGATGTGCTCAGTGGCGGCAAGGAACTTACCCGAGATGGACTGGGTTGTGTCCATTACTTTTTGTAGGATTTCCTGTTCAAGGGCATTGGTGTTTACATACCAGTCCGTGATGCAACCAGTGATGCAAAATTCTGCTCCTATGCCTTCAAACAAATCACCAAACCTAGATGAAAGTTATTCTAAGCTGTTAAAAGAATCAAGGGAGGAAATTATGGAGGTTCTGACCATGTTTTCTTCAGTCTGACTCAGCCACAGGAATGATATAAGAACAATGGAGATTTGTAATATGGTGCTGCTCCTGAATAGACTGGGAAGGAATGAAAGGGAAACAGTAAACCAAGTAATTTTCGACTGATTCTTTTAACTTTGGCAGTGGGAAAAATATCAAATCAACATAATTAAATCATAATATAGAAAGACATTGATTAATCAATGGCACTCAGCATGGATTTTAAAAGGGATGCAGACATCTGACTAACGCAAATGTGTTTTATTTGATGAAGCATTCAGTTGGGGCAAATTGTTTGATGTAGCTTAACCAGAAAAATTCCAAAATGTAACTTTAAACTCTTCTGTGGAATTAAAAAAATTGAACATTTGCAGACTGAGACATGAGAAAACATATTAGAAAAAAAAGAAAATTACACAAATATTTTGTGTAAGTTTTCACAGAAGACACAGGACAAGCTCCCAGAGAACAACAGCAGAGAACAACAGTCACTTTTGAATGAGCACTGAAAGAAATCAGTATCAATAAAAGAAATAGTCTTAGGGAAATTATTAGGACTGAAAGCTAGTAAAATCCACAAAAACTGATATCCTCCACCCCAAAGCTTCAAAACAATTGGAAATAACTTAATGAATGCATTACTTGTCATTTTCCAAAGATTCACAGAATCAGAATCAGAATTATTTTTATTATTACTGATATACTGTATGTTATGAAATTTGTTATTTTAGTATAGTGCGATACAATAAAATTATTATAAATTACTGGAAGATATCTACAAAAATAAATAAACATTGCAAAAAGAGAGCAAAAAGTGATGTAGTGTACATAGATTCGTGGTCCATTCAAACGTCTTATGACAGAGAAGAAGTGGCTCCTGACATGTTGAGTGTGTGTGTGTCTTCAGGCCCCTGTACCTCCTCCCTGATGGATGCAATGAGAAGAGGGCATGTCCCAGATGGTGAGGGTCCTTAATGAAGGATGCCTTCTTCTTGAGTGGTTCCCCCAGAATGTAAAGTAGTAAATGTAATCTCCCTATTTAAGAAAGGATGGAGAGTAGAAATGGGGACCTACAGACTAGTTAGTGTGACATCAGCAAAAGAGAAAGTGCTGGAAATTATTATTAAGATAGTCATAATAAGACACAGTAAGTAATATAATTGGGCAGAATAGAGATTTTTTTCAAAAAGGGAATTCACGTCCAACAAGAATGTTAAAGTATTTTGATGTTGAAACCGATAAAATGGATAGGAGGAGCCCAATGATGAAGTGCACACGAGATATTATTAAGCACTATTAGAGCATAAAAGACTGGAGTAACATATTGTCTGAGGCAAAGAACTGGTTAATATATAAGGAGAGTAGGAATATACAGATCATTTTCCAGTTGGAGCTTGTGACTAAGAGGATGTTACAGGAATCAACGCTGAGGCTGCAGCTTGCAATCTATTTCAATGATTTGGATGAGAAGACCAATTGTAATAATGCACATAAAAATAGAAAAAAAGCTGCAGATGTTGTACATCTGAGACTAACGCAAATGATGTTGGAAACACTCAGCCTAGGCATTATTTTTGGAAAGCATAAGGGAATTAACATTTCAGGTCAAGTACTTCTTGACAGAATTGGAAAAGATATAAATTTTAAGTTGAAGAGAAGGAATCAATGGATAGAACAAAGAGAATACCTCTCATATGTGAGATAGATGATATTGAAGTTGTTTGGCATATGTGTGTTAAATGGAATTTATCCCAGTGAAAAGCAAGGCAACACTTTCGGAGAAATGGAACAATAGTACATTATAAATAAGGTGTGGAGGAACAGATGCATGTTTAAGTACTAGTTCATAGGTGTAGGACAGGACATTAGGGTAAAAAGAATATGCAAAACATTTCACTATTACTTGAGTTAAAAATTCTATGGACAGGGTAGCTATGCTAAAACTGTGCACAACATGAATAGGACCATGTGCAGTTCTGGTCGCCACAGAATAGGAAAGATGTGATTGCACTGTGGACAGCACAATGAAGATTTATAAAGGTGTTGCCAGAACTTATAGTAAAGATTAGAAAGATAATGATTTTCTTCAGAATGTTTCAGGCTGAGAGGAGACAAATGAGGTGAATAACACTGTATGACACTTTCCTTCCCAATAGAGAGCTTTAGGGCCTTGGAAATCATTGTCTGAATGGGGGATTGAGAGCCAGAGAACTATTATTGACATTTGGGATTGGGCAGAGTTGTTCATTGTCAAGTGACATGGGCACAACTGGCCAAATGGTCTCCTTCTGTGCCTTAAATCATCGAAGATTTAAAAATAAAAAATGAGCTATTATATTCAATATATTATTATTCAAAGCTTTCAAATTTACAATTTCAAGACATCATTGAAGACCAGGAATGTTCTGATTTGTTTCAGTTGGTAGCACATTCATGATTAGCTTGGATCTATTGTGGCAGTTGTAAATTACCACTCAGATGAGATCAACAAATTCAGCTGAGATTGAGAACTTAAATCTTGTGCTTTCCTGCTGCACTTGACTGAGTTTCTGACAAACCATGAGATCATCAATCAGGAAATCGTAAGACAGTCTCATTAAAGTTGTATTTTTTGAATCAGTTCTTTTAATTTATGAAAATAATACATTGAAATTCACATTTTATGACTATGATTTAATGCAGATAGCCACAGTTCCTGGTTAGAGTTAACCTTAAGATAAATTAATTATCTTCTTTAATTTACTGCACTCGATGATCCAATTCCTTAACTACAATTGAAAGATGACCTTCAATTAGTAATCCAAATTTGCTATTGAATATAAGGTACAACTCAAAAGCAAATCTATGTTCATTTGCAATTATTTTTGGTTTCAGTTCTGGGTGTTTTAGGTTGAATGTATCTCAGAAGTTACAGGAAGAACATTAATTTTAAATAGCCTCACCAATAATCAGACATACATATGGATTGTATCAGTTGATACACATTTAAAGAATTCCTGTTGGCATACTGTGGCTAATGTAGTCAAATGGAAGTTCTTACTGATAAAGGGATAAAGCTGCCATCAGATTTGAGGTGTCTCATTTGAATGTGCTGAACACCATTCCATTAATATTACTAGAAATACTGTATCTTCTTTTTCTGTACACTTTCAGAAGCATCCATTATGACTGGAGAATAGGTTACACAAGCAAAAACATGCACACATTTTTACTGAGCCTTGCCATCCATTATGCTTAGAAGGAAAGCAGTACTTATTTTGGTTGCATATCATAGAAATATTTAGAAAAGACATCCCGGAATGGAAATTTTAAAATTCTATATTAAGAGCTGGTGTTGACACAGTGCACATCAGCAAACCAGATGCCACCATGTGTTTAGTATGCGTGAGGGATCCATCATAGAGTTGCAGTGGACTCCTCCTCTCCTTTGTACACTCCCATCTCACCCCGTTACATATGAAGCAGCAGGGAGTGTAACCATGGGGATCTGCAAAGGACATAAAATATAGCAGGAGAAGGTCAATCAACCTCCCAAACTTGCTCTGCTCTTCAATAAGCTCATGGCTAATCAAACGTTGACCTCAATATCAACCTTTTGCCTTCTCTCTGCATCCCTTAATGTCTGTGGATGTCCTGTTGATGTAAGGTGCTATTAATTGTCCAGTTATGTCAACTCTGTGAGGGAAATACAAGAATCTATTTGATGAGGAGGAAATGCAAGGGACTTTGTGCACAAAAGTTAAGATGGCATGCACTCTTTCCTAGTTATTCATGAAGGTTAAAGCTTGTGTTTGAGAGGATGATGAGGGCAATCATGACAATTACCTGGCAACTTACTGAATCCTTTATTTTTGAGCCACCACGCTAGATGAAAGAGAAATTAGAGCTGTGAAATGTAAAAAAGGATCTGGAGAAAAAAATCTGAGGAGTAGATTTGAAGGTGGGGAGGGGAGAGAGAAGCGCCAGGTGATAGGTGAAACTTGGAGGAGGAGGGATGAAGCAAAGAGCTAGAAAGTTGATTTGTGAAAGAGACAGAAGGCCATGGAAGAAAGAGAAAAGGTGGGGGGAGGAGCACCAGAGGGAGGCAATGGGTGGGCAATGAGATAACATGAGAGAGGGATAAGGGGATGGGAAATGCTGAAGTGGGGTGGAGGTGGAGGGATTACTGGAAGTTCGAGAAATTGATACTCATGCCATCAGGTTGGAGGTTACCCAAACAGAATATAGGGTGCTGTTCCTCCAACCTAAGTGTGGCATTATCCTGACAGTGGAAGAGGCCATGGATGAACCTGATGGTACAAATAAGGCCACACTTAGGTTGGTGGAAATCTGCATCCGGGAGTGCAGGAAGTGTATCAGTTTGGATTACTCAGAGAAATTGGTGGCAGCATAACACTGCATTTGCATAGCCATAGGATTGATTTTGATGGCAGAGAACTATTGTGCCACACCAGTGGCTTTTGGGACCACCTGGTGGAGGAAGCCATTGAAATAAAACAAGAGGGAAAGGATTTTAACAAAGATGAAGGACTTGCTCTAAGTAAGAACTGGAAGTCAATTGTAAAGAAGGTGGGAAAGCAGAAACCCACTTGGGTGAGGAATAACCAATCAGGAGGGATGGACGATGGGGGTATAAATACCACTGGACTAGATGTGCCCAGGCATCATCCTTGATGAAGATGGCAGAGTGTGTCATTGAAACGTCGATTAAAATTCTTATCTGTTCCTGACTGGAAGCCCGAGAAGAGTTTCTTTGCCTGCGAAATGTAAGTTCAGGGAATGAAATATTTTCCTTTGTTTACACATAAAACCTATTTACCACTCTTCTCTTCTATAATACAAGAGGCAAAAAATATCTATGCTCTTAAGGAATTGGTTAATGTTTGTCTGATATTTATTTAATACTATTTCCCAGTCACACTGGATATCGAAGATTCTCCTTGTATAGTGCTCCATGTCATAGCTTACCTTTGATGCTAGATTGATTAGACAAGAAGTTCTATTATAACTGTCAAATGCTTAATGTAAAATAAATTTTAACTAAATGAATGGGGAAAATAACTGAAAAAATCACATCTCCAACAGAATTGAGATGATGGATAAAACTATAAACATTGACATCAGATAGATTGTGTCCAATAGCACAGACACACTATGCTGTTATTGTAATGGCTGAAATCTATGATGAATTTGAATGTTCAGTAAAAGGTCTAGTAATAACTGAATAATTGATCACTGTCTCCATTGATAAGAATATTGTAATTTAATGTATTGATATAAAAATTAATACTTGAAAAGTTATAGTTTATGCTAAACTGTCTAAAATTACTTTGTATACCCAGTGTTGTGACAATATTCAAGATTCAAGATCTGTTTAAAGTCATTTCCAGTACATAAGTATAAAGGAGAACAAAATAATTGTTACTCCAGCTCCAATGCAGGAAAAAAAATCACAGTAATAAAAGCACAACAATTTGAAATTTAATCATCATTCAACCATAAGTAAATACCTATGATTACAGCCAAACAAAACTGTGTTCCTCTAGGGCCAAGGTGTGAAACACAGTACCAACAGTCATACACAGCACAAGGCACCTATAGCACATATAAGATAGCAGTAAACATACAGTCACATAAAAAATATAATATAGCCCAAATCCCTGAGTGTCATGTCCCACAGATAGATGAACCATGAATGTTGTTGACAAGAACAAACCCTCAGCTGTCTGCAAATGATTGCATGCAATCTAGCTTGTCTTCCTCTGAGCAAACACTGGAGAGCAGCACTGATGGGAGGAGCCAGACCCCAATCCGGTACAGATACTGCAGCACGCTGCCTCCTGCGTCTCCCGTCTTGGCATTTGCAACAGGAGATACTGCGGCATGCAGCCTGGTCTGTGCTACAACTGAGCTCCCCTGCCACCAGTCTCAGTAATAAACCATACTTGCAATATTCTATGTTACCAATGTCTAACGGGGTCTTGCGATCATAAGAAAAGCATTCAAGACAATCACTTGCTGTTATACTGCACATCACTTTCACGCACCTACTCCTGTGCCTCTTTGTAGCAGGCAGCAACATAGTATGCATCAAATCCATCTCTTCCAGCTCCTCCACTATTGAGCAACTTGCTGATGGGGTAGACTGTAGACTGCAGTCCTCGAAGTTTTTAATGTCCAGCAATGTCTTGTGATCATAAAAAAGATGTTAAAAACAGGGAAAATCACCTGCTGATTGATATATATATATATCACCAGTGGGGTTGTGGAGGGATGGGTTAGTGGGTGGAGGTATTGATCAGCCTTACTGCTTGGACAAAGTAATTGTTTGAGTCTGGTGTTCCTGGCATGAATGCTCAAGTGTGTAGCCTCCTCCTTGAAGAGTGTGGGACAAACAGTCCATGAGCAGGGAGCGGGGGAGTGGGATCCTTTATATTACTGGCCCTTTTCCGGCACCTTTCTGTATATATCTCATTGATGGTGCCTAGGCTGGTGCTGGTGATGCATTGGGTAGTTTTGAGTTCCTGTTGTAGAGCCTTCTTGTATGTTGCAGTGCAGATTCCATATCAGGCTGTGATGCAGCTTGTTAGGATGCTCTCTACTGCAGAACGATGTGAGTATAAATGCACATCATCCAGCTCTCTTCAGCCTCCTCAGAAAGTAGAGGCATTGGTGAACTTTCCTGATTGTATACAATGTGTTCTGGGACCATGAGAGTTCATGCAAGGCATGCGCTCCCAGGAGTTTGAAACTGCTCGTACAAACTTTGAATTTTCTAGTTTCAGGTAAGTCAGTCCCTGGTGTTCTTCCTGCACTCCCATCAGTTCATCCTAGTTCTCTTTCTCTTTATGCATCTTTTCCATTCATTTGCTCTCATTAAAAAGTTCCATTACCCTCCCTCACATGATTCTGTTACCTACTTAACTGTTCTGCTGGGTTTCTTCTCACTTGCTTCATCATTTCTTCCTTACCCACTGCCATCTGCTCATAATACCTCACTTACCTAATTCCACCCCTTAAATACCAGCCATTACCTCTACCCTCCCCATGACATTCCCCACCCAGTACTACCTACCTGATCTTCCCTACTCCCACTATCTCCCCTCACCTTCAAATTTGGTATCTAAATATTATGTACCAATTTCTGTCTCAATCTCTCCCCCTACTCCCACTAATCCTCCCCCACCTGGCTCCATCTGTCCATCATACTCCCACCGGCAGACGTCGCTGATCATATTACTATTTCAAATTGGAAGATTTAACTTCTGAGATTCCAATCTGAATATGACGAGAAGACAAATAAACAATTTGATAAACAATGGACAGAATCAAAACATCTAAACCTAAAAGTAAGATGAATTTGTGTTCTCTGGGATTAATACTTGGGGACTAATTAACGTGTCTTGAAATCATGCAAATATGTTGCTGGAGTTTTGTTACTTTTGCTGGAACAGGAACTGCTAACAATGGCACTAATGAAATACAATTGCAGCATGCATGCTGTTTATCTTCAATTTCTAGGTAGTTGCTACATCAAGAATGTTGTGTCTGTGCACAACTACTATCAATTAAATAAAAGCATGCATGGGGAGCTGGCTTTAACTGGTGTATTCCCTCACATTGCAGCGAGAGAGAGAGAGATCAATGTGCAAGTGTAGACAACAGTGCGTGCGCAAACAACAGATCAATATGTGGTGCTAAGGGGAGGGCATTGCTCTAAAAAAAAGTTCCATACATTACACTTCCTCCATTTAGATTAATGCAAGATAAAACTGTATATGTACAAAACAGTCAATTTCCCTTTCATAAACCCATATTCCAAGTAAACATGCTTTCACAATAACAGTCCATAACAAACTTCACAGTTCTAAAGATTCAGTCTTTTGGGTGGTGCTCTGTTTCTTTCAGGATAGCACCTCTGGACCTGTGGAGTGGCATCGGGCTTAGTGGGTGTCTTGTCAATGATAGCTTTCTCGTCACACCTCTGGACCAGTTTAAAGGCATAAGGTTTGGTGGGTGTCTTGTCTAAGACAACGTTCTCAGTTTCTGGTGTCACGTTGCTGTCAGTGACATCATCACTGAGAGGTAGGTCAGCTGACTGTGATGTGTCCATCTTGTTGGATGCAGTTGACTCAGATGTGTCCTTTGGTTGAGCATCCAGTATTTGGTCCACATGACGTTTCTATGTCTGATCTCCATCAATGGTCCAGTTCTTTGAGCTACCCTACCGGGTGTCCACTTGTCTTCCTGGTAGTAATGCACTAGGACTTCCTGCCCAATCCTGAAGCTCCCGCTGCTTCACTTGGCAACTGGCTGAACTGCTTATTCTGCAATTCCCTCTGTAGATCTGGTTTCAGGAGGTCTACTTGAGATCTCGGATTCCTGTTCATGAATAACATTGCTGGTGCTTGATTTGTTGTTGCGTGAACAGAGCTCCGATATGTAAAAATGAAGTTGTCCACCTTGTGCTGTAGAGAAATGTCCTTCTTGTCCAACATTTTAATGGACCTCTTAAAGATCTGGATAAACCTTTCAGCTAACCCATTCATTGCTGGGTGCTGAGGAGCTGACTTGAAATGTCTGATAACATTTTTCTTCATGAGCAGTTGAAATTCTTCTGACTTGTATTGGCTGAGGTGGTTGGCTTCATTGACATAACCTCTGGCCACTTTGAATGAGCATCCACAGCAATCAGAAACATGGAGTCTATGAATGGCCCAGCAAAGTCAATATGTAATCTTTGCCATGGTGATGATGGCCACTCTCGTGGGTGAAATGGTGCCTCTGAGGGTGCATTTTGAACTTTTTGGCATCCCGAACAGCTTTTGGCCAAGTCTTCAATTCTGTTTATTCCAGGCACCACATGTACCTCCAGGCAAGACTCTTCATCTTGACTGTACCCAGGTGTCCTTCATGCAGATTTTCTTACAGTCTGGTGCACAGTTTAGAGGGAACCACAACACGAGATCCACACATCAGTGTTCTTTGACATACTGACAGTTGGCTTCCTCTAGCTGAGAAATCTGGAAATCTAGGGTCACCATGAGCTGGCCATCTTTGCAGGGTGATTTCACAGACCTTTGACAATGTCATGTCATTCTTGTTTTGCTGTTGTTTTTCGGAATTTGTAACCAACAGCTGGTCCATCAATGCTGTGCGGAACACTTCTGCTTTTCTTCTTCCGTTGCCAACAGTGGAAGACATGACAAGCCATTAACATTGCTGAGTTGCTTGATATTGTTGAACTCTCTTTCATAAGAGTGGGCTCCTAGGAATAGTTCCCAACATTGTAACTGAGAAGCAATCATCATTGGAATTCCCTTCCTGGGATTGAAAGTGGACACAAGGGGCTTGTTATTTGTCATCAGCATAAACTTTTGTCCACAGAGGTAGTGGTGGAACTATTTTATTCTCCATACTAGACTTAGGGCCACTCTGTTGATCTGTGTGTAGTTGCATTCTGCGCTCATCAGTGATCTTGAAGCAAATGCAATCGGGCGTTCAGACCCATCTTTCATAATGTGTGACAAAATGTCTCCAAGCCATAAGGGGATGCATCGCACAACAACGGTCCCGATTGAAGCCATTGCCACGTTATTTTCACTTTAAATTCAGCGCATCTTTCACGGTTAATATGCACTGTGGTCACGAGTGTGTTAGCGCCTGTGACAGCCTTCTCGTGCTGTTTGACTCTCTTGTTTCATCCCATAACTGTTGGTGCAGTTGGCAATATTCTCTGACTTTCAGGTTCATACTCGTTGCCAATTTGTTGTGTCTGTGCACAACTACATATCGATTAAATAAAAGCTCGCATGTGGGAGATGGCTTTAACTGGTGTATTTACATTGCAATGAGACAGAGAGAACAATGTGTAGACAACAGTGCATGCACAGACGTCATGCTAAGGGGGGAGGTGGGTGGTCACTGCTCTAATGGAAATAGATCTATACATTACAAAGAACTTACTAAAAATATATAACATTTTTAAACAAGTGATATGGAAAGATGAGAGATGCAGTTTACCTTTTCGTACATGGGCATTCTTGGCAGGGAAAATAATGTGGTCTTTGTAGTAAGGAACAAATTAAAATTGAAAACCAACTAGCATTTTGTCTAAAAAGTCATTCATTTGGCATAGTGGGGAGTGCTGATCAAAATTAAAATGATTGGTACTGGCATGCCAATACCAATCTTATCAGAAGCTATTGTGAAAATTAATGTAATTATTGTATTAGAGTTAGTAAGAATTTGACTTGAAATAGCATCCAAGCATTGCAAAGATCTGAAAGTGCTTCATTGAAAAGAAACACATAGCACTGAATAATAAAGTAGATGACAGAATGGAAGTGTCTTGAAATCTATTTTTTAATAAGATTTCTAAAGATAAATAGCAACAAAGTAAGTTGGAGAGGTTTCGGAATGCAGGCCACTGGACTGGGCCAACATTTTTTGAACATACTGCTATTAAATAGCACAGTGAAGATGGAAGATACAACTGGAGAAATAATATAAAGGCAGGCACTAAAAATATTGTCCTGACAATTTTATAATTGTCACTTTAATAAATAATACTTTTACAACCAGCCCCCTATCTTCAGACAATTTGAAACTTGCACTAACTGCAGATTTATGGCAGGTGCACACTTATGAGTGAATAAAAATAGAAAAGGTATTTCCATCAGGATCCTTTGTATTATTTCTGTTAAGTGGTCACTTAGGCTGTAAAAGTATTGTTCAAGATTACACATGCTGCAATAGTTACATTATCCACAGTTATGTTTTGCATAATTCATGCAGAACCTCTTGTTATTCCTACAACTGACATCAATCTTGTAACTAATGCTACACATCAGAAATAATAATCAAGCAAATACTGCTCAGAAAATAAAGTCTTCCATTGTCTGAAAATGTTAATACAAAATAATAAATAGAAAATGATTTGAAATCTTTCTGTCTATCCAGTGAAGGTTGTTCATTTGAAGAACATTATACTTCTACATGAATACAAATAATCAGTTAGACTCCAGGCACATTCACCAAATGATTTATCAGACCATATATTGACCAAGTAACATTTCAATATTTGAGGTAAACCAGGTAGCTTTATTGTTTACCTAGTATCTTATTTTTGGGATTTCCCATTGAATTCTAGATGAAAACTAATCTTGGTGAAGAAACAATATGAAAATAAGGCAGGTGAGACAGCATTTGAAACTATGTATTACAATGGATCACAGAGACAAAAATCTGGTTCAAATGAGGATTAATTTGCGCTGCTCTTATTTTGTATTGGGCTGGACGGGGGAAGACAGCATCTCATATGTACAACAGCACACAAAGCTTGATCAGTCTTCATTTGATAATGATGAGTCACAATGTGTGTCCCTGCAGCTTGTCTGATAAGCTGATTTGCCTCTTTTAGAATATTCTCTCTGGTATTAGTTTACAAGTTTGTAAGAACTGTCTTTTCTTCAGGATAAATAGACAGATACAGTTACAAGGTATGAATATATTTTGTGTGACTTTGTGTTAGGTGATTGTGAGCACTGCTAGGTAAAGACAGATGTACAAGGTTTATGTATATCGTATCCATGGTCTTTTATTAACAGAATCAACTGCAACACTCACCATGTCATGACACAGTGCAGTACAATTTCAATTCATTTATAAAGAAAAGTTACTTATTCAAAGAGTACTATTTAAGTTGGGAACCTTTATTATATAATGTAGGTAGCCCTGAGAGTAATTTGATATCACATCCACAGAAGGCCACACAAAGCCTTTTGCAATGTGACATACAATGAATGGGCAACGGGGCCATATTAGGTAACACACAAGCACTAAAGAAATAGGCATGCATGGTTTGGCCAAGAAATTCATTTGTGTTTGCAGAGGCGTGTTAATGGGCTACTGCCTGGAAATCCAGTGGCTATCTTGATGGTTATTGCTTATACTCTAAGCATTGGGAACTATTGAAATAGTCTTTCACAGGGAAAAGGGTTTTGCCATTGTGTGCTCTGGCAGTACAGAACACACAAAGGAATACAGTTAAGTCTAGTACTGCATCCAGGTCAGTGGTATCAGGGTTGGAGGAGGAAGGCCTGGAATCCACAGGAAAATTGATTGAGACAATGGTGGGATGCAGGTGTATGGTAAATCAAAGGGCTGCAATCAATGGTTGGAGAGTGGTAGGTGAATGGGGTGGCTGCAGTCAGCCCTATCTTTAATTCATATGTATTCATAACAGATATAGATAGTATTACATAGGATATAGTGGTTGTTAACATGATTTTGCATGGTTTCCATAGACTGGAAGGCAGTAAATATAACCTCACCTTTTAAGAAAGAAAGGAGTGAGAAAAAATAATTAAAACAAACAAAATTACCTTTATTTGACACTAGCCCCCAACTCCTCACCACCATCCACATTCTTAAATGGCCTTTACAAATCAGGCAAAGATTCACATGCAATTCTTTCAAACTAATCTACTGCACTTGGCGTTTTGATGTGTCCTCTACATTGGCAAGATCAAGTACAAACTGGGTATCAACTTTGCAATGTGTTCTGCCTGCAATGTCCACATTGAGTTGTCGGGTGCATGCCATTTCACTGCCTCTTCCTATTCCCACAGCAACCTGTCTGTTGTACTGTTCTCCACCATCAAGGTGAGGCCAAGCGCGAACCAGCAACAATACCTCATCTTTCATTTATCATCTCTGACAAATAGCCGAACATCATTACTGAGAAACTTGCTTGACTTTACTGCCAAGTTGGTGAGAATAGGGCACTTTAAAAAAGTTATAGATTTGGACATAAATTCAAGAAAGGCAAACCACGTTTGAGAATAAGTGAAGAGTATTTGGTGGATGTATTTTGACTGCCACAGATTGTTGCAAAAGGGGTTATTAAATACATTTAGTGCAGATGGTATGACGGTAATATAATGGTATGTTAATAGACAGAAAACAGGGAGCGCAAATCAATGAATCACCTTTGAGTTAGGAGGTTATGACTTTAGGGTTTATGCAGCAATTGGTGTTGAGGTTTCTGCTGTTCACCATCAATACCAATGATTTTGAACAGAGAACTAAGTTAATACAATCTCAATTTACTGATACATAGTTGTTAGTAGTGTGAGTTATGCAAACAATGCAGAAAGGCTTTAGGAGTTGTAGTCAAGCTAACTCAATGGATACAAACATGGAGAACAAAATACATTGTGGGAAACCATGAAGTCATCCACTTTGATAGTGAGAAAGTCATAAAATCAATTTTTTTTAAAATGGTGAGAGTTGAAAGGTGTTAATGTTCAGAGGACTAAGTGGTATCGTTATACAAGAATCATTTGAATTTAATTCAATTCAATTCAATTCAAGTTTAACTGTCATTTAATCATTCATGAATTCTCATGTATACAGAAAAATGAGACGGCGTTACTACAGGGTCAAGGTACAAAGACACATCACCAACAGTCGCACACAGTAAGCACACACAAGATCACAATCACGTAATAAGAGCCCTGACGCCCACTTTTATATAATCCAGGCCTCCCAGTCCACCGATAACATCTGCTGACTAGCTCCCAACACCCACCAGGTGATACTGTGGTTCTGAGGACCAATCCCCAAACCAATGAACATTAACACCTACTAGGTGAATCCGTGGCTTTGAAGCCCAATCCTCGCATATACAAGCACATATAGATTAGTAAGAACACAACCAGACAAATGTGTACGTATATAGTCCAGACCCCTTAGTCCGTGTTAAATCTTCAGGTGTCACAACAGCGCTACACTGTCCCCAGTGGAGCGTGATGGCTTACGCACTTCTCAGCCTGGCAGCTGAAAAGCAAGATTGAGGCCCCGAGTCTGTTGAGTGCCACTAAAATATCTGCAGTCTGCCACAGCAAAGCTTGTCTTCTGCTGAACAGAATCTTGGGAGGGCAGCTCACACTCTGTTCTAGACACTGCACTACACCGCCCCTGGTGAAGCACAATGGCTTCGTCCCCTTGCTCCAAACGGCTGAAAACAGGCAACACAGTGGCTTCACACCTAGTCCTACTTCTGTCCGAGGACTAGGCCCCCTCCATCCACCTCTGCTCGCATCCAGTAAATCAGCGGCCCGAACTTGCGGCGTTGCAGATTAACAATGTCCAAAAGGGTCTTGCGATCACAAGAAAAGTGACCGTGGCAGCCACTCTCTATTTGACTGTCAGCCTCAATCGACCCAGCGTAGCTCCTTCTTTATGTCTGCCAGTGAGCAACTCACTGATGCTGTTGACCCTCAGCATGCTGCCATCTTGCCAGGTTAAGATTTAGGTACAGTAAGGTATTAGAAAATAAAATGGAATGTTGGCCTTTATTGTAAGAGGATTTGAGCAAAAGTAAAGAAATCTTCCTGCAGTAAATGGATACTTGGTGATATCATTTGGTTATGTATATTATGCACAGGTCTGGTCTTCCTATCTAAGGAAGGGTATATTTGTGACTGAGAGAGTGCAACAAATCTCCAGCAGATTGATTGCTGGGAAGGGGATTAATGTCCAATGAGGAGAGATTAATCCGACTGGGTTATAGTATGTAGAAGAATGAGCGGTGATCTCATGCAAACTCTTGCGGGGCTAGACCAGGTTGTTATTTCCTTGGCATGCCATCTAGAACCATGAGTTACAATATCAAAATAAGATCTTGGCCATACAGAGGAGGAGAGGAGAGGAGAAGAAATTTCCATAGCCAAAAGTCAGTGAATCTTTAAAACTCTCTATCCAAGATGGCTGTGGAGGTTCAGTCACTGAGAATTAAGACAGAGATGTTAAGGGGATCAAGGAGTATCAGGTTAATGCAGAAATGTAACATGACGTAGTTTTGACTACTGAATGGTGGTGTAATGGGCAAAAGAGGCCAAACAGTAACTCTTGCTTCATATACTCGCATTTGCTGTGAAGTGCTTTGAGAGGCTGCTCACAGTGAGAATTAATTCCTGCCCAAGCAAGGACACGGACCCGCTGCAATTTGACCACCGCCATATTATGTATACAGCGGATATAATCTCACTGGCCCTCCACATAGTGTTGAAATACCTAGACAAAGTAATATGTATGTTAGCCTGCTGTTTATTGATTATAGCTCAGCTTTAAATACAATTGTTCCCTTGGTACTAATCTACAAGCTTCAGAACCTGAGCCTTTCTACCTCCATCTTTGCAAAGTAGGGGAATTAAGGGTTATGGGGAAAAGGCAGAGAGGTGGAGATGAGTCCATGGCCAGATCGGGCACGATCCTATTGAATAGCAGAGCAGGCTCAAGGGGCCAGATTGACTACTCCTAATCCCATTTCCTATGTTCTTAAGTTCTTCCTTTGCAACCAGATCCTTGAATTTCTCATTGGGAAACCATAGTCAACATCAGTAAGACCAAGGAATTTATTGTGGAATTCAGGAAGGGAAAATTAAGGGTACACTCATCAGTCTTTATCAGTTGGTCAGCCAGCAGTGCAAAGGGTGAGCAGTTTCAATTTCCTGGGTATCATCACTTCAGAAGGTCTATCCTGAGCCCAATGTATTAATATAACTATGAAAACAGCATATTGGTGGCTACATTTCATTAGGAGCTTGAGGAGAATAGCTCACCAAAAACCCTAGCAAATTCTACATGTATACCGTGGAGAACATTCTTAACTGGTTACATTACCATCTGACATGGGATGGCCATTATAAAGGATCAGAAAAAGCTACAGAGGGTTATAAACTCAGCCAGCTCCATGATTATCACTAGCCTCCCCACTATTATGAACATCTTCAAGAGGAGATGCCTCAAAAAGATGCTGTCCATCAATAAGAATCCCACCAGCTAGGATACACCCTCTTCTCATTACTACCATCAGAGAGGAAGTACAGGAGCCTGAAGACATACAATGAACATTTAAAAAATGGCTTTTTCCCCTCCACCTTCAGATTGCTGAATGGACAACGAACCCACGAGTACTATTTCATAAACTTTGGCTCTCTTTTTGCACGATATAAATATTTTATGAAATTCAAAATGTATTATATAGAATTTATAGTATATTATGTATTGCACTGTACTGCGGCCAAAAAAACACAAATTTCACGATATATGTCATTGATAATAAAATTGATTCTGATTCTGATTCTGAACTCTCATAGGTTCTTAAATGTGACAGCAATATGGCTATATGGCCTAACAAGTACATGCTAGCTTTTATGTTCCACTTGATCCACTTCCAATTTGTCTTTATCGAAGTCTATCAACAATACTTTCATCATACTCTTGTTCAGTGTACTCTATACTATCTACCATAACCATTCTGTGTAGCAGCAAGTACCATATTCTCAACACTATTCTGAAAGAGACTTTTCTTATAACTTCCCATTTGGATTTTATCGTGACTGTCTTAGGTATAATGATAGCCTCTAGTCATACTCATAAGTGCAAACATTCTTTCTGTAGTTACTCCATCAAAACCTTTCATTACCTTAGAGATAAATGTCAAGGCATCCCTCAGCCATTGCCCAAGAGACATGAGAACCATTTTGTTAACACTCCTGCAATATTTCTGCAATCACTTCTCCATTGCTGCTATATCTGTCATATAATAAACAGGAAAAATACAGGGAGATTATGGGCTGGCAGAAGGACTCTACTGAGAGGATGAGTAAGGGGATAAAGAGATTGACTGGGGTCCTGGAGGGACAGTGCTGAGGGAGTGACAGGGGTTTTGGATGTATAGTGCCTATGGAGATGGAGGGACAGTGCCGAGAGAGTGGTTGGAGTGTTGGATGGAGAGTGCTGAGGGAGGGACTGAGTTTTTGGAGGGACGGTACAGAGAGAGTGACTAGGATTTTGGAGGGACAGTGTTAAGGGAGTCACTGGAGTGAGGGAGGGACAGTGCTGAGGCAGTGACCTGGGTGTTGGAGAATCAGTGCTTAGTTTCTGGAGTGCTTGAGGGACAGGGCTGTGGAGATAACTGGAGTTTTGGAGTTACTGGGGTTTTAAAGGGAGTGTGCTGAGGGTGAGACTGGAGTTTTGGAGTACAGTGCTGAGGGAGTAAATGTGGGCTGGATGGACAGTTATCAGGGTGTGTTGGTGAGACAGGGCTGAAGGAGTGACTGGGGTGTTAGAGGGACAGTGCTGAGGGAGTGACTGGAGTGAGGGAGGGACAGTTCTAAGGGAGTAACTGAGGCAATGAAAGGATTGTCCTGAGGGAGTGACTGGGGTGTTAGAGGGACAGTGCTGAGGGAGTGACTGGAGTGAGGGAGGGACAGTTCTAATGGTTTGACTGGGATGAGGAAAGGACATTGCTGAGGGAGTGTCTAGTATGTTGGAGGGATAGTCCTGAGGGAGTGACTGGGGTGAGGGAGGCAGTGCTAAGAGTATATCTGGGCTGATATTGGCTCTGCAATAATGGGGAGATTTGATTGACTTCACCACACTTCATTCACCATCGTCTGTGAATGCTGGCACCCGCCAGATAAACAAACGTCTCTTTGCAACTTACCAACGATTTCATTGGACAGTAGCAGCTTAAATCCATCGATCAAATATATAATTTATTAATAGACAAAACTGACAAAAGAAGTATGGTTACCAGTAAAAACTGGCATTTTTCCGCTGCGTATTTGGGTGATGTTACAGTCAATGCCGATGCAGCCGGACAGTGAGCTACGCTGCGCTTTTCTGAGACCTGATCCTGGCACTACAAGAGTTTTCAGGATCATGTTCAAGTGAGGACAGAAAAGTCGTTAACTGTTTGCACTTCGATCCCAAATCAAGTGACTCCTGTTGAAATAGATATGTGTGTCTGCTGAGGGTAAGGAGAGGATTTGAGTTAGCTGAGATGACCTCGGCCATTATTCACTTGTTAACTCTTATTACCGCAGCTCAAAGAAAACTAGTCAGCTAACAGCTGGCACTCATGGTACAAATCACATCGTGTCAATGCTTTCAGAAGATGGGTGAAACTGAGTGGGAAAATAAATGGCATCACTGCTCTTGGTGTGACTTCTCTTTTCTTTGAGAAGCACTGTGCCATGTCACTTCTTACAAAGATAGCTTACTAATACTGTGAGACAATGATGAGCAACCACAGGCTTATAAATTGAAAGGAATCTCTTTGCCGGAAAGTTAGGAATTCCAGTCCCAATTCAGAAAAAAAGGCATAGGTTGTACCCCCAATTCTGTGATAAGCAAGGAATTTACAATTCTTTGGCTGGGAAATATTTTAACTGAATAGGTTGTTGAGCCAAGAGGACGCATTCCTGCTCCTCAGGGTCCACACAAAATGAGGGACAGGCATGTAATTCCTTGCCTGATTTTGGTTGTTGTTTCCCGAGATGTGTGGTTAAAAATAAAACAGATATAGAATGATTGCAGGTGGTCTGATTCACTGTCATACTATATAGACGATTAACCATCTCCCTGCCTGCAGATATACCACTCACCCCCTATTGTGCTGCTATCAATAAGAGATTAGATAGTGTTGGTGTCCCAGATATTTCACATTTAAGCCACTGAATGCACACTGTAAATCTATTTTTGGGAAATAGTATTCAGTGCTGCATGCTCGGACTTAGGGCCTTTGGATTATGGTACCTGACCAGCTCAATTTTTGTTTTCTACTGCAGGATTCTCCCATGAAACCAGATTCTTCACTCAAATCATCCTCTGAAGTCAGTCCTGCTAATGTTGAAGTTGTACTGATTGCACAGTTGCAGCACCTTACCAATATTACATCGTGACAATGACATAATTGCGAGGGATAATAAATCAGCCATGATGGAATGGCAGAGCAGACTCGATGGGCCAAATGACCTAATTCTGCTCCTATGTCTAATGGTCTTATGAGTGCACATGTGCAGTTAGGCATAGAAAATCCAGACACTGTTATCAGTTATTCCTTGTTCTCTCACAGAGTTCTCTAAATTAATGCCAGGCAGCAAGAGGCTAGTAAGAGAGCTCAGGCCCATTGCTAGGTTTCAAAGTGTGAATTTCCAACCAAAGTATGGATCTCATAAAATTTAAAAGCTTGGTTAAATTTAACCATTTGACCACTGAGGATATGAGCAAACCTTTCTTCAAAGTTAAGGTGGACAGGCAGAAGTATTCCTACTTGCTTCAGAAGTAAGACACAACCATTCTCTACTCCAGCCTGTGCTGATGACAGAAATATTTATTTTGTTCACTGTTGAACAATAAAATGTAATCACTTGAAAGCTGTGAGTCATTGTAAATCTCAGATAGTAGGAAATTATTCCTGCTGCTAAATGCACAAATGATCTTTGTTTTCAAAAGTTGTTTCCAATAAAGCTGAGCAACAAGGAGTGGACCATATGAAGATGATGGGTAAGCTGGTGAGATACCCAGTTTGAGCAACGTAACACTGGTACAGTTATCCATTCAATCTAAATGAGGAGAGAGATCTAGGTAGGATTGGAAAGAGACAGCTCACCAAAAGATAAGTATTCCTGGGACTTATGTAGATTGCTACAGAAAAATCCCATGATTTAATTCCAAGAATAGACTTAAAGTATGAATGGAAAACAAGTACCGGTAGGTTCCATAACACAAAATCTTATGGTTTTAAAGTTATTTCTCAGTTAAGAGGTAATGAGTTTCAGTCTCATTCTGGGACTTCAGCACATAAGTTCAAAGTAAAAAATTTTCTCAAAGTACACATATGCCACCATATACAACTGTGAGATTCATTTTCGTGTGGGCATAGCCAGCAAACTATAAAATAGTAACTATAACAGAATCAACGAAAGATCAACTAGACTGCAGAAGACAACAAACTGTACAAATGCAAAAAAATGCAATAAATAATGAGAACATGAAATAACGAGATAAAGTGCCCTTAAAGTGAAATCATTTTTTTGCAAACATCTCAATGGATGGGCAAGTGAGTGTAGTTACCTCCTTTTGTTCAAGAGCCTGAGGATTAAGGGGTAATAACTGTTCTTGAACTTAGTGCTGAGTCCTAAGGCTCTTGAATCTTCTACCTGATGGCAGCAGCAAGAAAAGAGCATAGTCTGGGTGGTGGGGATCTCTGATGACAATTCTGTTCTCAAATGACAGCATTTCATGTTGAGGTGCTCAATGGTTGGGAGGATTTTACCCATGTACTGGGCCGAATCCACTAATATTTAGGATTTTCCATTCAATGGTATTAGTGTTTCCAGACCAGGCCATGATGCAGCCAGGCAATACATACTCTACTACACATGGATGCAAGTACTGACAGGGTCTGTATTTTTAATTGAGATGTTGCAATAAGGTATGATATTAATTACTGGTGGTATAACAATTCCGTAGCATTGTTTCAAGAGCATTGCAGTTCTCTATTAATGTCTTGATCAGTATTTATTTTTCAGCAACATATATTCTGGTTATTATCTTATTTTGTTCTTTGGCTTTTACTGTGCACACATTTACTGTCTTAAAACATAGGGAGGCAGCTCTTCAAAACCTGCTTCAATATATTAAGAAGAGTGTTAGAGAGATGGAGTTACTTTTGTTGCTCCTTAATTGATAGAATGGGCATTGTTTCAAGTTGGCTCATTCACAGCATTCCCAAAATGTTTTGTTCATTTCCTTATCGTTTACTTATTTCTACAATATAAATTATTTTAAAATGAAGTTATGGTCATGAATGATCTATTTTGCCCCTTTATAACATTTGATGACTTCTGGATCATGGACAATAGTTCTTTATTTTAATTCCTCAATTAAAAATAGTTTCTCACAATATGCTATCAGCCATCTCACTGACCACCCAACAGAAATGTCAAGCAGCCTTACTCTCAAGATAGATCTATTGTACATTCCTAATCTGGCCTATTACTTTATGTATCGTAGATTCTGGTCATTAGGACACACATCAAAAAGAAAGATGAATGACCTCTATCTGACTTTATGCCAGAATGACGTATGTCTGTCAGGCCTGCCTTTATTTGTATTCAAGACAGGTTGCTAATTTTTGATCCAATCTAGCATTTACTGTTAATAGTGTTGAATATTATCAACCATTCTCACAGAACAGAAAAAAAACATTACTTTTGTTTAATATTCCCCACTCTTTGCAGAGTACTGCACATCTTTAATCACTTCTCTGCTTGTGAAGACCATCCTTCTTGAAGAAAGATCCTGAAATTATCAGCCAACTAAATCTCTGGCACTATTACCTTGAAGCTATTACTTTCCCTCAGTGATGGAATCATGCAAGCAGAGATTAGGTCTGCTTACTTGAAATTATGTCAGTATTAAAATAAAACGAGGCATTAAAGTTCCCTTCTAAGTGTCTGAAAGCTTCTGTTTTCTTCTTTACAAAAGGGCCTGACTCCAAAGTTTGTTTTCACAGGGATAATCTAGAGCTGTTTTGTTTACTGAATCATACAACATTGACTATCGGCTTTGTAGGTCATCCACTTTTTAAAAACTTGTCTGGCAGATGTATTACAGCAGATTCCTAACTCTGCTTTATCCCTGAGAGTATGTTAATACAAGGTCATCATTATATTTTTGTCAGTAGAGCATAAAAGCATTATACCTTTATCATATCACTAATCCCAACCTTTTTTCTATACTTAGAAACATAGAAACATAGAAAACCTACAGCACAATACAGGTCCTTTGGTCCACAATGCTGTGCCGAACATATACTTAGTTTAGAAATTACTTAGGGTTACCCATAGCCTTCTATTTTTCTAAGCTCCATGTAACTATCCAGGAGCCTCTTAAAAGACCCTATTGTATCCGCCTCCACCACAGTCGCTGGTAGCCCATTCCACACACTCACCACTTTCTGCATAAAATCTTACCCCTGACATCCCCTCTGTACCTAATCCTCAGCAACTTAAAACCGTGCCCTCTCAGGTTAGCCATTTCAGCCCTGGGAAAAAGCCTTTGACTATCCACATGATCAATGCTTCTCATCATTTTATAAACTTCTATCAGGTCACCTCTCATCCTCCATCGCACCAAGGAGGAAAAGCCAAGTTCACTCAACCTATTCTCGTAAGGCATGCTCCCCAATCCAGGCAACATCCTTGTAAATGTCCTCTGCACCCCTTCTATAGTTTCTGGATCCTTCCTGTAGTGAGGTGACCAGAACTGAGCACAGTACTCCAAGTGGTGTCTGACCAGGGTCCTATACAGCTGTAACATTACCTCTCAGCTTTGAGTGTCCTATGGACATGGACCCCAAGGTCCTTCTGATCCTCCACACTGCCAAGAGTCTTACCATTAATACTATATTCTGCCAATGTATTTGACCTACCAAAATGAAGCACCTCGCCCTTATCTTGGTTGAACTCCATCCGCTACTTCTGAGCTCCATTTTGCATCCTGTCGATGTCCCACTCTAACCTCTGAAAGCCTATCCACACTATTCACAACATCCCCAACCTTTGTGTCATCAGCAAATTTACTAACCCATCCCTCCACTTCCTCATACAGGTCATTTATAAACATCACGAAGAGAAGGAGTTCCAGAACAGATGCCTGAGGCACACCACTGGTCACCGACCTCCATGCAGAATATGACCTGTCTACAACCACTCTTTGCCTTCTGGGGGAAAGCCAATTCTGGAATCTCAAAGCAATGTCCCCTTGGATCCCATGCCTCCTTGCTTTAACCTTTAACAAAGCCATGCTGACTATGCCTAATCATATTATGCCTCTCCAAATGTTCATAAATCCTGCCCCTCAGAATCTTCTCCATCAACTTACCAACCACTGAAGTAAGACTCACTTGTCTATAATTTCCTGAGCTATCTCTACTTTCTTACTTGAATAAGATAACAACATCTGCAACCTTTCAATCCTCTGGAACCTCTCCTGTCACCATTGATGGTGCAAAGATCATTGCCAGAGGCTCAGCAGTCTCTTCCCTCTCCTCCCACTGTAGCCTGGGGTATATCTCGCCTGGTCTCAGTAACTTACCCAACTTGATGCTTCCAAAAAGCTCCAGCACATCCTGTTTCTTAATGTCTATATGCTCAAGCTTTTCAGCCCACTGTAAGTCATCCCTACAATTGCCAAGGTCCTTTTCCGTAGTGAATACTGAAGTAAAGTATTCATTAAGTACCTCTGCTATCTCCTCCGGTTTAATGCACACTTTTCCACTGTCACAATTGATTGGTCCTTTTCTCTCATGTCCTATCCTCTTGTTGTTCACAAGGGTACTCTAAGGGTACTACCCATAAACTGGACCATAACTACTTGAGTTTCTGCTGGTGCTTGTCCAGCTGGTCGTTATTCAAATGTAATCTTAGATGCAGAAATCTTAGAAACAATATTGCCTATTTATTTTTATAACTAGACTCAACTTTAACAACATAATACCTGTGCTTATATTGTATCCCAACCTTTAATAACATTGTAAAGCACTTCACACAATAGGGTGACACAGTGCCACAGCTAGCAGAGCGACTGCCTTACAACGCAGGTGACGTATTCAATCCTGACCACAGCTGCTGTCTATCAGAAATAATAAACAATCTGCTGAGGAACTTAATGGGTCAAGCAGTGTTTGTTAGTGGTAAAGAATTGTCAATAATTCAGGCTGAAACCCTGCACCTGAGCAATGCCTTGCCCCTCATGGGTCTGTTGAGTTCTTCCCCAGATTGTTTGTTGCTCCAGATTCCAGCCTCTGGAGTCCCTCAAGACTCTGCTGTTCGTGTGCAGTTTGCATGTTCTCCTTGTGACTCTGTGAGTTCACTCTACCTGCTTGGTTTCCTCTCACATTGGGAATTGATGGGAATGTAGGGGGAATAGGTTAAAGAGATAATTAATGGAGGAAAGTGGGATTTTTCTATGAAGATGGCCTAGACTCCGTGGGTCAAATGGCCAACACCTACAGTATGTTGTAAGGACTTATGGAAAAAATATGTTAGTTTGAAGTTATTACTGTTCCAGCTGAGGTTAGCTAACTCAGGTAGTAAGATGCAAAATACTCTTGGTTTGCTGGAAGCGCAGCTAATTATAACCTTGCGAGAAATTTTATAACAGTTTTGCCCATCTTAAGATATCAGTTCATAGAAATAAGATAGGATATGAGGCTATTTTCAGGCATCAGGCAATTCTTTTTTTTTAAACAGGCACAGACTGTGGACTTCTTCCCAGATCAAGACCTTGAACTTACTTTAAGAAGCTGAGAGAAAAATGTGAGCCATATTCAAACACCTTACAGAGTGTAATTACAGCAAATGGGAGGCATTGCTGCGTCAGTTTTTTTTTTGACCCACCATATACTCTTTCAATTGTCTAATGACTCATGATATTGGATGGGAAAATACTGGACACAAGTTCCCTCTGCTCATTACTGACATACGAAAGAAATGTGCACTTAGCTTTTGCAGACCCTCTGATGTTGACTTGCTGGCAAGTGCTGACCTGATACGAAATGAGAAAACCTTGAACAGTGGTAGTGATACACACATAAACACAACCCTGTTTAATGTAATACCACCATGTGGGCAGAACAAGTCCTGCCTATGAAACAGATGTGAAAAACTTAAATGACCAGCAAAGCCACACTCATAGACATTTCGAATTGTTACTGCCATCAAGAACCTTGAATGCTGCTGAGTGACCCTGTTATTTAGAAACATTTAAAGTTACAAAATATAAATTAAATAATTAATCATATATGAAACATTAATAACCATTTTAATATGTTTAATTGTTATAAAGCTAAATCTAATTCAAATTAATGTATTTAGCATTTTACCTTGTCCTTTGCAACCCTTCCTCTCCAATGAAATTAACCTGCTGTTCCTATATCAAGGTTAAATCATGTTCAGTAGCCAGTCCCCAATGTAACTAGTAAGGAACTGCAGCATTGTATGAGCTCTGTCACGAGGTCTTTGTGAAAACCAATATCAAACCTGGGAAACATTTCAGAGAACTTGAGAAGAAAATTCAGGACTTCTATTTTGCTTGGTAATCACAATCTTCTGAATAGTACTGGGATTAAATGTCTGTTTGTCTCAGAACCATTAACACCTCCAGCAACTTCTAACCATTTTTTCTTAATTCAAGTCCATCTAGAGCTCAGAAATCCATGAAGAAATTTTCATCAGTTTCAGAATCAGAACCAGGTTTTCTATCACCGGCATGTGACGTGGAATTTGTTAACTTAACAGCAACCCTTCACTGCAATAGCAGCAGCAGTTCAATGCAATAGTACTGCTGCCACTCGAGTCGTGCCTAGGTGCCCTGGAAGTTGCCCATCACCAGGTAATGCCAAAGAATTATATTTTTTGTGCTTTTTGAGGGATTTGTGCTATATTGAATGTTCCTTGCTAGAAACGTTCATCCATCTGACAATTTTCATGATAATCTGCACCTCTGCAATCACATTCTCTGGTGCGATCAGATTTTTGCATCACCTCACTGTCAGTGGCTTTCTGCTGCTTAGGTCCTGGCTTCTGGGATATTTACTCATGAAAGTTCTCTATTAGTCTACCTCACTTTCTTCCTTAAAGGTATTTCTTTAACCTAAATCTTTCACTGAGCTTATTGTCCCTCCTCTTACAGTAAATGCCTTGGTGCCATATGGAGTATCAAGGCCATTTTGCTAAATGAAAAGCATTAAGTAACTATGATGTTGTAATCAACTTTGAATACTTTTCTGATGTAACAAGGCAACCTGAGGAGTTTGCATTGTTACACACAAAAGTACTCTTCATGGCTAAACTTTAAATATTGTTCTGGCAGTGCAACAAAGTAGACTGAAGAACTCGCATTATTACATATACAAAATACGTCATTTTTTAAAGAAATGCAAGTGATTTTTGTACATTACATCTATGAATTATACTGATTTGTGAGGAAATTCCCCCACTCTCTCCTTCACCATTCTCCATCCCTTTCCCTCTCTCACCTTATCTCCTCACCTGCCCATCGCCTCCCTCTGATGCTCCTTCCCCCTTTTCTTTCTGCCATGGCCTTCTGTCTTCTTCTATTAGATTCCCCCTTCTCCAGCCCTGTATCTCTTTCACCAATCAACTTCCCAGCTCTTTACTTCATCCCTCCCTTCCCAGTTTCACCTATCACCTTGTGCTTCTCTTGTTGCTCTCCCAACCCTTTAAACCTACTCCTCACCTTTTTTTTTTCTCCAGCTCTGCCGAAGGGTCTCGGCCCGAAGCATCACCTGTAGTCTTTCCATAGATGCTGTTCGGACAGCTGAGTCCCTCCAGCATTTTGTGTGTGAGGCTTGAGTATTAGTAGGGAAGAAAGAGGCTAGTTGTCATACAGTAGATGGTAGGAAATCAAAATATGCATCAAGGATCATTTTAGATTAATGTGTGGGGATCTCATTGAAACCTAACGATTGTTGAAAGGACTAGATATGTTGGATGTGGAGAGAATGTTTCTTCTGGTGGGGTATCCAGAACTAGATGGCACGTCATCAAAATTGAGAGGCGACCTTTTAGAACAGAAGTAAGGAGGGATTTTTCTAGCCAAAGAGTGGTGAATCTGTGGAATGCTCTCCACAGCTGTGGTGGAGGCCAAGTCAATGGGTATATTTAAAGTGGAAGTTGATACATTCCTGATCGGGCAGGGCATCAAGGGATATGGTGAGAGGGCAGGAGAGTGCAGGTGTATGGGGTTGAATGGGATCTGCGATCAGCCATGATGTAATGGCTGAACGGCCTAATTCTGCTCCTAGGTCTTGTGGTCTTATAGTACAGTCGACCCTCCTTATCCACGGGGGATTGGTTTCGGGACCCCCCCGCGGATACCAAAATTTGCGGATGCCCAAGTCCCTTATTTAACATGTATTAGTGCGGTGGTCTTTAGGACCCAGCGGAACCCCGGACTTTATTTAACGTGTCTCCTTGCGGTGGACATTAGGACCTGGTGGCGCTGCTCTGAATTCGCAGTGTTTCTGTTCACGAAAATAATCACAATTGCGGTTGAAAATAAGGTGGAAGTAATAAAACGATCGGAAAGAGGTGAAATGCTATTGGTTATTGGAAAAGCGTTAGGCTACAATTGGTCAATAATCGGAACAATTTTAATGGAGAATGTGAAAGGCCCTGCCCCGATGAAAGCTACAATTATTACTAAGTAACGCAGTGGTTAAATTAATGAAATACATATGTTTCTTAAGTGTTTTATATGCATAAAAAGGTAAAATATGTACTATATACTAAGAAAAATGTTTGACTAACTGACACTAAATAATACCGGATGTACCTGTTCCGACTTCAAATCTGACTTAAAGACGGACTCAGGAATGGAATTCATTCATAGACAGACTGTACTTTTAAGTCATTTCTAGATTACTTATAATTCCTAATACAATGTAAATGCTATGTAAGTAGTTGTTATACTGCATTGTATATGGAATAATGACAAGAAAAAATAGTCTGTACATGCTCAAGCAACGAGTGATGGAGAGAGAACTTACGGGTTTTCCCAGTCCGCGGCTGGTTGAATCCGCGCTTATGGAATCCACGGATAAGGAGGGCTGACTGTAGTTGGAGAAAGTTAGGGATCAGGAACAGAGGATGTTATAAGTTTGAAGGGATGTCAGCAATCAATCAGTTGGAAATGACCGATGTTCAGTGTTGAAGGTTCAGTAACTGGGTTCAGGTGTTATATAGTGGTGGGGAAGGGGATGGAGGAAAATGTGCTGTATAAATTTGACTGATCAGTAGGGGTAGGTATTAATGTGACCTGAGAATGGACAATCAGAAGATGAATAAGAAGAGCAAAGGAGCAAGTTGGATTTGATCTGTCAGCTGTCTTCCCTTCTAATACTGACAAAACTGGCCTCAAAATGTGTGTGTGTGTGTGTGTGTGTGTGTGTGTGTGTGTGTGTGTGTGTGTGTGTGTGTGTGTGTGTGTGTGTGTGTGTGTGTGTGTGTGTGTGTGTGTGTGTGTGTGTGTGTGTGTGTGTGTGTGTGTAACCCATACTGTCTACATACTGTAGCATTCTTTGAATGCCACTGCATGTGTCCAGGTCGCTATGTTAAAGCACCAGGTGCACAGAGAAGATAGCAAAATAGCAGACTGACAGCTCACAGGTAATGCTGGAGATGAAATTTTGATTGAAATTGATTTACATGCACAGAACTATGGAACTATGTTTTTCAATTCATAGTTGAAATGCTTGAACTAGGTACGTACATCATTAATACATGTTCATTGTCAATCTCTCTGTGGGGAAATCAAGCAACCACTTGGTGAGATACATCAGGTACAAATTGTTAAGCTATTAAAGAACTGCAGCAGTGATTCGATAAATGGAACTTTGAGTAACAGTATAATGTGAATGTGAAGGATACACAAGGCTTTCCTATTTTGCATTTCAAATTGCTGGACATATGTGGCACTTGCCAAGCCGCTTTGAAAGTGTGCAGTCACAGCTATGAAAGCAGCGGTTGGCACTTACAGGAAGCATCAGTCTAAGCCTGCATTACAGAAATTGGAGTCATCCTTGTGGCACTAAGAAGCTGGACATCATCTCATTATTCTGCAATGGAATCTGAGACAACAGATATGAGTCTTGAGTCCACATGTGCCCGAATGGACTCACATCAATTTCATCCTTCGTAAAGTGGTGTTATTCTTCACTTTCCCTCTGATGATTTGTAACAGTGGCATAGCTTGTGAAAATTGGTGTCTTTCCATGATTAAAAACTACAATGACGTTACAATTTGCTAATTTTATAGAAAAAAAACCATGTTCCTATAAACATGTGAGTTTACATGCAACCAATCATGACAGTAAGACAGATTACTTTTCAAATTTTCTAACGGGATTTGTGATCGTTACAATTAAGTATAAAAATACACTGAATGATTAACCTGTGACCGTCCTGTGCTTCAATACTATCTCTTTTCTGCTTTACACACACACAGTAAACCATGGACGTTGTATTCAACATAGGACTAGTTAGTTCTCCCATTCTGCCCAAGTCTGTACAATGCATAGCCACAGGCAAGAGCAGGGGAGGCAAAAGTTTTCTTACTTTACATGTAATTACCACCTGTGATATAGGTTTAGTAATGCACATTAGGGTCAAATGTGTGTATAAGGGATGGTAGTTGTAAAGAGAGGCTATTAAATTTCAACACTGCCCATTGCTTTGCCTTGTCGCTCTTTGAATGGCTTTGGGCTCGTCTCTTGAGTAAAGGTTAAATGCTGAAGGTTTGCTTACATGAAAAGGTTGTCTGGTTCGTCTTTCCTCTAAGTACATTGCTAAGCCACTAGCTTAAGTTCTGAGGTCAAGATGCTTTGCTATAGCCAAAAGGAAAGAGGTTAAGTCTGACAGAGAAACTGAACATTTTATCAGTGTGACACAAGGGTTTCAGGAGCAAGTTAAAGCAAGCTCTTCTAACAAAATTTTTATGAGACATGCCTCAACAGTTTGTGTTTTTATTTCTGACTACAGCCAGAAACTCTGTTAGATAATATAAGTTACTGTTTGCATCACTTATGAATCTTAAAAGGGAATTGTGCCTATTTGGATTCATTTGTTAACTTGAAGTTTGTTCAAGTAAAACATAGTATGGTCTACCTAATGAGCAAAGCTGATTGTAAATAATCTTCCATTGCCCTTCCTATTTTCTCTTCTCCAGATTTTATTATTGGTGCTGACCCCTTCCTAATACTTTATCAAAAGGTTTTATTTATTTTTGCAGGGTCAGTACAGCGAACAATAGCAGATCAGGAATAATCTTTTCTCCGGCTTCCATCTGGGTACAGGTATCAATTGTAGCTGACGTTTTGATGACAAACTCTGCCATTGGCATAATCAATGCCTGTACCCACTGGAAGACCGAGAAGAGCTTATTCATCATATATGCTAGAAAAGCACTAGATCTTTTTTCAATAAATTATTTTTCCATGAACTAGGTTAACATTCTATGTATTTTCTAATATGGATGACGATTGGAGTAGAAATGCTGACCAATTTTCCCCTCTTTAGCCCTGGGACATTTAGACAAATTATATCTTTAGGCATGAGACTGATGATCAAGCCTGTATCTTTCCTGACGTTTATGTCTCAGTTCAATATTCATAGTGTGCAATATGCTATGACACAATGAAGTGTAATATGGGACATGAAATGTTCCTTTTTTTGACAATAGGCCTAACATGCAACACATTTGGAAATAGCTAGAGATTTTTAGACCAAATGTGTGCTGTACTCTGTTGGTAAATAATTCACTAAAATATTAATCAAAAGATATTTTTCAGTTTTTGAGGCAAATTGTTGCATAATATTTCATATTAGTTTATTTTAACAGAAGGATAGTGGAACATAATATGTCTAATGTTACAGTTCTGGCATTAGAGTGTGGAGTTTAATTCCAGCACTATCTAAAAGAGTTTGTATGTTCTTCCTGTCAGAGCGTGCATTTTCTTCAAGTGTTCCAGTTTCCTCCCACAGTCCAAAACGCAGGGTTAATTAGTCATTGCAAATTGTCCTGTGATTAAGATAATGATCAAAAGGCGGGTTGCTGGATGGTGTGGCACATTGGGTTGAAAGTGCCCGTTCTGTGCTGTATCTCTAAGTAAATTAATTAATTAAAAACATTCAACACAGTTGTCCACAAAAATATGATATGTCATGGATTTCATTGTACATTCTTATACAACAGTTAGCAGTCTCCCAGCATGAAGTAACCAAATTGTTATTAACTTCAGTGAGCCAGATAAATCAAAAAACAGATTTAACAGAACCGTAGAATTAATCTAACAGGTCTTCATTAAGTAGTCGATATTACTCATTTTTGAGAAGAATTCTTAACTAAATTTTATAGCATACTGAAGAATAACATAAATAAAAAGATCAAAAATAGATAAAACATTAAAAATAATCCTCAAAAATATAATGCTACTATTTAAGAAAGAGAAAAGAGATTTAAAAGGAACTACAGATCAATAGTCCTCATCTTTTGTTAGCAACAATGCTGGAATCTATTACTAAGAATTCAGTAACAAAACATTTTGAAATCATCGTATGATTAGGCTTGGTAAGCATGGTACAATGAAGAGAAAATCCTGTTCCAAAATCTAATAGCTTTTTGGGGAAATAATTGCAAGTTAAATTCAGGTACAATTAGAGGTATTGTGTCTGGATTTTCAAAAGACATTTGATGAGGATAAGTTTTTATAATACAGAGAAATTTAAAATTTTGACATTAGAAACACTAAACTGAGAATTTGTTAGACAAAAGTGAACAGAATATATGGAGAAATGTGCCATATTTGTGTTGGTACACTGCTACTAATGATCACTGCAGGAATAATTAATTGGCCTTTGGCTGTTAATTATATAAGTGTCTTAAATAAATAATATAATCAACTTAATTTATTAATATAACCCACTTAATGCATATAAGTGTGCTATATGGCAGGCTGATTGTAACAAAGTGAATATACAAACCTATGTTCATCATTGAACTTTTAGGAGGATGTAAAGAATTGACAATGAAATTTGGATGAATTTAGAGTGTGGGGAAGAAAGCAGTCGGTGAATATATTGTGAGGTTATTCACTATGATAGACAGAATTGAAATACAGAACACTTTCTGAACAGTGAACAGATGGTAAATATTGGTGATTAGAGGAAGCGGGTTCTGCAGGTTCATGAGACATGTGAGGCAAACATGCACTTACAGCAGGCAATCAGGACAGCAAATTGTTGGTTAGCCATTATTGCAAATGAGTTTTAGAGTGATCAGTCGTATCATCTAAGACATTTATGCAAGTTATGTTTAGCTAAACTCCCTAATGATTCATATGGTACTCATTTGTTGCTGATATTATACAAAACTTTTGGAGAGAGCTTATTCAGACAATATGAACTTTCAGTGGTGTTATTCCATATGCTATCTGCCTAGGCTGGCTCAACAGCACCTCCAAAACTGTGTGTTACAAGGACAATAAAGGCAAGGGCAATGGAAGCATTAGAACTTCACCACTCGCATGTTCACTTTGGAATATATTGCTATTCTTTCATCTTCCTTGTATCTAATTCTGTGATTTCCCTGCACACCAGCAGCAAAAGGAATGCAGCAATCCAAGAAAGTGGGCCACCATCATCTCATGGACATTTAGGGTTAGGCAATAAATAGTAGCCTTGTAGAGAAGGCAACACACTTTAACTTGAATGAAATAGACCTGCAAATTTGTTAGATTCCTTCCTGGGATGAGAGGGTTGTCATATAAAGAGTAATATTGAACAACACTGGCCATTACTTGCTGAAGTTTAAAAGGATGAAAGATACTCTCACTCTGATCTAGTAAATTTCTAAAAGGGATCAAAATGTTTGATGCCAGGAGGCTTTTCTTTTGGCTGCAAAGTCTAGAATAAAGGACTATTTCCTAATGATAAGTCATCAGCCATTTTCAGTACTATACATAACACCCTGAATTCTACTCAACACTTATGACTTAGAACAATTAGCTGCTGTCACAGATTCAATTGTAACTGGTTCTGAGTGATATTAAATGCCCCTAAAAGTGGTTTGTATGAAAGTAGATATGCACTTTTGCATGCATGAGTATATGAAGACAGATTCAGGAAAGGAGTTTCTGTGTTATTTTTGACATTGGAAACTCTTTCTCCTTATGGTGGCTTTAACAAACACTTCTGATTTTCAATTTAACTTGCAAAATGTAAGTGTGAATCATCCTGAGAAATGCACTGATTTACAAAGGTTCTGTCTGCAGAATTCAATCAGCACCGTTTTGCATCACAATCTCACACAGAGAGTGATCTGCAAGAAAATATTCATTCTGGCTTGCTTTGAGAGATTTTGTTGCATCTTGTCTATTTCATCAGAAAAATGAAGTTGGAAGCTTCGTTGAGATGCAGATTGAAAACTGTCTACATTATAAAACAGAGACTACATCAATCACTACATTAAAAAAAATCCTTCATTGAATGTGAAGTATTTTTGGACAGCTTGTCTGAAAATTGTTTCTCCCTTGGTACAGCACTCCTTCAGCTCTGCACTCAAGTGCGGTACTGCACATCTTTGGAGTAAAACTTGCATGGATAATCTCCTGACTTTGAGGCAATGCTTCTACTACAAAGCCATTGCTAACACCTATCCTGCTGCCTGTCTTCCTCCAGACACGGACCTTGTAATTTTAAAGTCTTTTATGAAGGGAAATAAAAAATATAGGGAAAGGTTCATTGAGTATAAAAATAACAAGTAAATACTTGCCATTCCTATTAGTGAGCCTTACAATGCATGGAAACCTCCAGAAATAATCTCCATGGAGAAGTAGTTCCAAGTGTGTAGCTCCCAGAAAATGGCAACACAGGTGGATAGCAAGGTAAAGAAGCTATGCAGCATGCTTGCATTCAGTCAGGACTTTGCGTATTTTAGTTAGGACATCATTCTGTAACTATTTAAAAGCTATTGGGCCCCATTTGCAGCAGTGATTGCAATTCCAGTTCGGGTAGCCGCATTAACAGCAAGTACAATATGTTAAGTCTTTGGAGGGGAGGCAGAAGAGGCTCACCTAGATTGGAGTGCATCAGTTAACAGGGGAGTTTGGACAAATTTTTGGATTGTTTTCTCTGGAGTATTAAAAGCTGAAAGAGCATATAAAATTTTGAGAGCCACAGATAGTTCAAACCTTTTTACCAGGATAGAAATGCCAAATACTACAAGGCATAGGTTTAAGGTGAGGAAAGGAAAATGGAAAGGTGGTTTATGAGCCAAGTGTTTTACACAAAGGGTTATACGTGCCTGGAATGCTTTGCCAGAGGAAGTGGGAGAAGCAAATATAATTGCAATGTTTAAAAGCATTTGGACAAGCACACAAATAGGTGGAGTGAAGAAGGATATGGATCTTGTGCAGTATGAAGATTTGACATTGTGTTGGTATAGACTTTGTAGACCAAAAGGCCTGCTCTATATTCTATGTTCTACTGTCATTATTCACAAACCTCAAAATGCACATTGCGCTATACTGACTCTTCTATATAGTGTGACAGATGTAGAAATGAGGTTAGCTCTATCATTACCACTTTTACATGTCCTCTTTCTGAGGTGAAAGGCCTCTCCAATGAATTGAATTTCAAAACTGAACACAGATAATTATCAGCCCAAAGAGAATCCTTGGAGCCATATTCCAGATGTCCCTTCAAATTGTTTACATTAAAAAGAAAACATTGTTTGAAAGCATTAGATTGTTTTCTCTAGACTCTTTCTCAATAAATGTCTCATTTCAAAGACATTTTCTATTTGTTATAAAACTGATCAAAGTTTGGTAGCTTCCTTTAGATAATCATCTTAACCAAAGATCAAGGATAAAACTTTATTATGATAGTCCTGCATTGCTTTAATCCCAGCAGCTTGATGAGGTTGACATAATTAATTTAGAGATTTTTTGACTCTAACTGCTAATTATTTATTTAAAAGTGCAAGGCTTATTCAGTGATACAAATCATGCAGTTTAATGAAATCTCTCAGGATTGTTCCAAGTTTCTTTGACATATTCCCTTAACAATGTATAAGCAGAAGATTTAGAATGCTAATTATATTTACATTGTATTAATGATGGGTTTTGAACTCAGAACAGTCTATAATTAATGGTTAGTTCAGATCCGATTTGCTAGATGCCAGCTACAAACCTCTTTAACAATCTGAATGACAAGGAGAGAAGGAAAAAAATTGGAATCCTCAATAGAAAACATTGAAAACCTAATGTCTCATGACAAGCAAAACCAAGGGTTTTAAAAATTAAGGGTCTATAAAAAATGAATATTCTCAGATCCTGCTGGATTTTCCTCAGTTTCTGCTTATATCAATCAGAAGCACATATTCAAACTATTTTATAAATGTTAATTAATGGGAATGAACAAGTAAAAGTTATCAGTATAGTTAGTATTTTAACACTCCTCAGAATAGAGTCAATTCTCACCTCTGCATTAGTGAGTGTCTATAACCTTAATAAATCCCTCTGTGAGGACATAAATATTTAGTGCTATTTCAGTCCAATTTAGAACAAATTGAAGCAGTTAAACAACAGGTGTCAAGAAATTCTTTTGCACCTCTGTTTGGTACACTAAATATTAAAAAAAACCCTGCCATCATTACCTCTGGGATTACAGCCATTTTTCTTTTTACAGAATGAATAGTTTCTGTCATTGAAGGAGACAAGTGAGTACCATGGTTCACTGGAAGAGGGATAGTTATTCTGTTAGCTAAGTACTTGAGGAAGGTGGGCAAATGCGCTGGGTAGCAAAATACCTGCCAGTCCACAATAAGAACAACCAAGCATGAAGTGCTCTGTATTGTCTCCCTTAGGACTGAGAATTATTGTTCAATGATCTCACAGGGTATGTCAAGGTGAGATGCAGACCACTAAAAATACTGTGACCTCTGTCTCTCTGGCACTGTCTCTACTTTATCTCTCTTTATCTCATACACACATGCACACACATACTTAAACTCACTCACACACATGTAAATGATAGACAGAGATCCATGCACTCACAAATGCATATCTTTACACTACCTCTAAAAACATCCATCATTGATGTTCTAACACTTCCATGACAAGGAAACTAAACCTCAAATACAGGTTAAAGAAAAATGTTTTATTATCATTAAACTATTTCATTTAGGCATTAAACTGACAGAAAAAAAGTGGGAGATGTTACACCATAAGACATGGGAGCAGAAATAGGCCATCTGGCCCATCGAGTCTGCTCCGCCATTCAATCAGGCTGGTCTTTTTTTAAATCTCCTCCTCAACCCCAGTTCCTGGCTTTCTCTCCATAACCTTTGATCCCATGTCCAATCAAGAACCTATCAATCTCTGCCTTAAATACACCCAATGACCTGGCCTCCACAGCTGCATGTGGCAACAAATTCCACAAATTCACCACCTTTTGGCTAAAGAAATTTCACCACATCTCTGTTTTGAAAGGATACCCCTCTAACCTGAGGCTGTGCCCTCTTGTTCTAGACTCTCCCACCATGGTAAACATCCTTTCCCTATCTGCTCTTTATAGGCTTTGCAACATTCCAAAGGTTTCAATGAGATCCCCCCTCATCCTTCTGAATTCCAACAAGTACAGACCCAGAGCCATCAAACGTTACTCATATGATGACCCTTTCATGCCTGGAATCACACTTGTGAACCTCCTGTTGACCCTCTCTAATGCCAGCACATCTTTTCTAAGATGAGAGGCCCAAAATTGTTCACAATACTCGAGGTGATGCCTCACCAGTGCTGTATAAAGCCTCAGCATCACATCCTTGCTCTTGTATTGCAGACCTCTTGAAATTGGTGCTAATATGGCATTTGCCTTCCTCACCACCAACTCAACCTTCAAGTTAACCTTCAGGGTGTTCTGCACAAGGACTCCCAAGTTCCTTTGCATCTCAGATTCCTGGATTTTTCCCTGTTTAGAAAATAGTCCATATATTTATTTCAATTGCCCATTCTCCTGATCTGCCTAAGTCCTTCTTTATCCTACCTGTTTCCTCCACACTACCTGCCCCTCTATCAATCTTCGTATCACCTGCAAACTTGGCAACAAAGACATCTATTCCATCATCTAAATTATTTATATACAGCATAAAAAGAAGTGGTCCCAACACCAACCCTTGCGGAACACCACTAGTCACTGGCAGCCAACCAGAAAAGGATCCTTTTATTTCCACTTGCTGCCTCCTACCAATCAGCCAATGCTCTAACCATGTTAGTAACTTTCCTGTAATACCATGGGCTCTTAACTTGGTAAGCAGCCCCATGTGTGACACCTTGTCAAAGGCCTTCTGAAAGTCCAAATATACAACATCCCTTTATCTATCCTACTTGTAATCTCCTCAAAGAATTCCAACAGGTTCGTCAGGCAGGATTTCCCCTGAAGGAAACCATGCTGACTTTGTACTATCTTGTCCTGTGTCACCAAGTACTCCATCACCTCATCCTTAACAATTGACTCCAACATCTTCCCAACCACTGAAGTCAAGCTAACTAGTCTATAATTTCTTTTCTGCTGCCTTGCTCCTTTCTTAAAGAGTGGTGTGACACTTGCAATTTTCCAGTTCTCTGGCACCATGCAAAAGTACAATGATTTTTGGAAGATAATCTCTAATGCCATCACAATCACTAATGCTATCTCTTTCAGAACCCGAGGGTGCAGTTCCTCTGGTCCGGGTGACTTACGTACCTTTAGGTCTTTCAGCTTTTTGAGCATCTTCTTGTAACAGTAACTGTACCCATTTCTCTTCCTTCACACAATACAACGTCAGGCTACTGCTGGTGTCTTCCACAGTGAAGACGGACGCAAAATACTCATTTAGCCCATCAGCCATCTCCTTGTCCTCTGTTATTATTTCTCCTGCCTCATTTTCTTGCAGTCCTATATCCACTATATCTCATTTCTCTTTTATTTTTTGTATACTTGAAATATCTTTTACTATCCACTTTGATATTATTTGCTAGCCTGCTTTCATATTTCATCTTTTCCCTTCTAATGATTTTTTTAGTTGCTCTCTGTAGGTTTGTAAAAACTTCCCAATCCTCTATCTTCCCACTAATTTTTGCTTTATTGTATGCCCTTTATTTTGCTTTTACAATAGCTTTGGTTTCCCTTGTCAGCCATGGTTGTACTATTTTACCATTTGAGTATTTCTTCATTTTTGGAATACACATGTCCTTCACCATCCTCATTTTTCCCAGAAATGCACACCATTACTGCTCTGCTGACATCCCTGCCAGCAGCTCCTTCCAATTTACTTTGGCCAACTCCTTTCTCATACCACTGTAACTTCCCTTACTCCACTGAAATACTGCTACAGCAGACTTTACTTTCTCTCTATCAAATTTCAAGTTGAACACAATTATATTGTGATCACTGGTTCCTAAGGGTTCTTTTTACCTTAAGCCCCCCAATCACCTCCAGTTCATTACATAACTTCCAATCCAGTATAGCTGATCCCCTAGTAGGCTGAATGACAAACTGCTCTAATAAGCTATCTCTTAGGCATTCAACAAACTCACTCTCTTGAGAACCATTACCAACCTGATTTTCCCAATCGACCTGTGTGTTAAAATCTCCCATGACTACCATATCATTGACCTTTTAATTTGCTCTTTCTAATTCCTGTTGTAACCTGTGGTCCACATCCCGTTGGGAGGCCTGTATACCCTTACAGTTTCTTAACTCAACCCACAAGGATTCAACATCTTCCAATCCTATGTCACATCTTTCTACTGATTTGATGTCATTCTTTACCAGTAGAGCCACACCACCCCCTCTGCCTACCTTCCTATCCCTCCGATATCACATGTAACCTTGGACATTCAGCTCCCAACTACAACCATCCTTCAGCCATAGCTCTGTGACGGTCACAACATCATACCTCGCAATGTGTAATATTGCAACAAGATCATCCACCTTATTTCTTACACTACGCACATTTAGATACAACACCTTGAGCACCATATATGCTATCCTTTCTGATTCTGCATCCTTAATGATTTGATACTCAGGCTGTTGGCTGCAACTACGTCCATCACCTGCCTGCCCTTTCTGACAATATGATTGCACACTACCTTTATTTTTTACCATCTGTCCTATCCTGAGTCACTTCACTCTGGTTCCCAGCCCCCTGTCACTTTGGAACAGGTTATTCCTCCCCAAGAAGAGATCCCAATTATCCAAGAGCCTGAAGCCCTACCCCCTGCACCAGCTTCTCAGCCACGCGTTAATCTGCCAAACCATCCTGTTTCTACCCTCACTGGTGTGTGGCACAGGCAGCAATCCAGAAATTATTAACCTGTTTCTCAGTTTTCTACCTCGCTATCTAATTTCTCTTCTCAGGACCTCTTTGCTTTTCCTTCCTGAGTCATTGGTACCAATATGTGCCGAGACATCTGGCTGCTCCCCCTCCCTCTCCAAGATGTTGTGGACACGATCTGAGCTGCCCCTGACCCTGGCACCTGGGAGGTAAAATACCATCCGGGTGTCCCGTTCATGTCCACAGAATCTCCTGTTTGTTTCCCTCACTATCGAGTCCCCTGTCACTACCAGTCCTCAAACTCCTTCCAGTCAAGATGGTGCCTGTGTACAACAATTCTTCAGTCAACATCTTTTGGATAGATCATGAAACATATATTTCATTTCTTTTATGTCTTTTACGTTTGTTTTTTGTCCTGAACATAATTCTGGAACTTTTGGAGCTTGTGATTTGCACTTTGGAGATCATTCGAGCGTTTCAGTGCTCTGCATTCTCTGAAGGGATTCGGGGGGGGGGGCAGAGGCAGTGTGGGGTGACCTCATGGCAAGAAGGCTGCAAGCCTATATTCAATATTCAACTCTATTTCACTAATTAAAGTAATGAGGGAGTTTGAAATGCTAGATGTCTTCTTTTTTTTTTATCACTGGGGGATTGCTCTGCTGCCAGAGAAGGGAGACTGTCTTTTTATTGCTGGTGAGATCGTTCTGCTATGGAGAGGGAGAACATTGCTGGGTTTTCTGTGTTTCGGATGTAGACTTGGACAGTGGACTCATTTTCAGTGGGTTTTTGTATTCTGTGTTTTCGCCCAATCACTCTGATTTTTCTGTGGGGGGAGGAGGGATTTGGGGGTTGATTGTGATACTCTTCTTTTTCTTTCTTGGTTTCGTGGCTATTGGAGAAGAAGAATTTCAGAGTTGTATTCCTTTGATGCTTTGATCTTTGAATGTTTGAAGTGGAGCCACTGGCATGTCTTCTTCTTGAATGTGTTAATGTGCTGCACCCAGGACAGTGTTTCTGAGATGTTGACACTCAGGAACTGAAAGCTGCTCACTCCTTCACTCTTTCCACCACTGACCCCTCGATGACAAGTGGAGTATGTTCACTTCTCATTAATAGGTATATTGCGTCTCACCATAGAGATGTTTTGTAAGGGAGCTGTAGAAATGCCCAAAGCTAATAAGCACCTTGATTCTGAAGTGCATGAGTAAGACCAGTTCAATCAGTTTGCTGTTGTTTCAGTGCTTATCATTCACCCCACTCTTGGAGAAGAGGTATGAGACATAAAGAATCTTGTGGAGGGTCAAACTGGAAAATAGCAAGGCTCGGATGAGCATCACTATGGGATGCTCTTGTGATGAGCCTAATGGAGAAAGAAAACAAGATGTTCAGAATCTATCAATCTCCACTTTACCCAAATATATTCAATAACTTGACCTCCGCAGCCATCTGTGGCAATGAATTCCACCAATTCACCACCTTCTAGCTAAAGAAATTCCTCCTCATTTCTGTTCTAAATGGATGCTTTTCAATTCTGAGGCTGTGTCCTCTGGCCCTCGACTTTCCCACTATAGGAAAGATCCTCTCCATATCCAATCTATCTAGGCTTTTCAATATTTGGCAGTTTTAAATGAAATTCCCCTCTTTCTTCTAATCCTCAGTGAGTACGGGCCCAAAGCCATCAAACTCTCCTCATATGTTAACCATTATATCCTGAGTTCAACTGTGTAAACCTCCTCTGAACATTCCAATGCCAGTCCATCCTTTCTTAGGTATGGGGCTCAGAACTACTCACAATACTCCAAATGTGGCCTCACAAATGCTTTATACAGTTTCAGCATTATATCTTTGTTTTTAGATACTAATCCTGTTTAAATGAATGGTAACATTGCATTTTTCTTTCTTACCACAGACTCAACCTGCAAGTTAACCTTTAGGGAAACCTGCACAAGGGCCCCCAAATCCCTTTGTGCCTCCCATTTCTGGATTTTGCTCCACATTTACAACATAGTCTACCACTTTAGTCCTTTTACCAAATTCATGACCATGCACTTTCTTGTACTGTATTCCATGTGTAATTTCTTTGCCTATTCTCCTATCTGTCCAAGTCCTTCTGCAGACTTTCAGCTTCTTCAACACTACCTGCCCCTCCACCTATCTTGGTATCATATGCAACTTGGCCACAATGCCATCACTTCCATAATCCCTCATCTATGAAGCCTTACTCCAATCCAGCTGCAGCATTGGGGCAGACTAGAAGACTGCACAGACAGTGATATGCCAGCCTTTCTGTGGATACACTGCAGCTATACTTGTCATTTGGTTGATAGGCCCCAGCTTTGCCTTTCCTTTTCTTGAATGCAACTATTGACACTGACTTGGGCCCCTAATGCAATTGCCTTTTCATTGAAACCTCAGTTCAATAGTGATACACCACAAAAGAAGAGCCTGTGGTCCTCATTCAGTATTGAGCCACCACTTATGAAGAGTTTGCTATTCTCACAGTCAATCAGATACCATTTCTGAGCAACTTGCTGCTGTCAATGGAGTAAGCATGCTACCCTTTAGAAGTCCTGATTTCTGTAGGAGCTCCACATAAGCTGCTAGCTCATTATTCTCCATGAACAGAGAAGTCCTGCACTAGAGCAGGGCTCTCTTCTGCAGGAGCATATATGTGTTCAGAGGGCAGCTGAGTCTGAACAATAAGAGATCAGACAGTTCTGAAACAG